>NC_056750.1:876429208-876626708 GCF_019279795.1 Protopterus annectens | reverse complement strand
GAAGCAATGACCTATCCATTTAGAAATAGTCTGTTTTGAGATAGCCTTTCCTTGTGATCCTGCAGCATATGACACAAAGTTGCTCAGTCTTTCTGAAAGCTTTAGTTCTGTCCAAGTAGAAGCGTAGCTGCCGGTGTATGTCCAAAGAATGAAGAATTTTCTCCCCCTTGTTCTGTGGGTTTGGATAAAAAGTAGTTAAGTGAATGGTTTGGTTGAGGGCCACACTGGATACCACCTTAGGCATAAATGTTGGGTTTGTCCTCAGAGAAACCCTGTCTGGATAAAAAATTATAAAAGGTTCCATACCCATGAGTGCTTGTAACTCCAAGACCCGTCTTGCAGATGTTATTGCTAGGAGCAGAGCTGTTTTCCAGGATAAGAATTTTATATCTGCTGTAGAAGCTGGCTCAAAAGGAGGCAGTGTGAGTTTTTCCAAGACATAATTGAGGTCCCATGCCAGAATTGGTGCTCTTCTTGGAGGCCTGATGTTTTTGGCCCCTCTTAGGTACTGCCTTATTAAAGGATGAGAAAAGATAGGTGGTTCCGTATTGTAATGGGCTGAAATGGCAGAGGCATGAATCTTAACTGATGAAAAAGAAAGGCCTTTGTCCAGCATCTCAGTTAGGTATTGTAAAATCTGAGGAATGTTTGGTACATACGTGTCAATGCCTTGTTCCTGGTTCCAAGCACAGAATCTCTTCCATTTTTCTGCATAAGATTTTCTGGTACTGGGCCTCCTGGCCTCCAAGATAACATCCATAACAGCTTTTGAAAGAGGAGTGTTCCGAATGGCTACATTATCCGCCATGCTGCCAGATTTAAGGTTCTGAGCTGGCTGTGCAGGATCTGATTGTTTTGTTGGGTAAGCAAGTGAGAAGTTTGAGGCAATATCCATGCTGGACCTTGAGACAAGCTCTTTAGGATTGGGTACCAGTGCTGGCGTGGCCAGTCTGGCACAATCAGTATCATTTTTGGCTTCTCTTGTCTGACCTTTAGGAGTGCCTTGGGAAGGAGAGGCAGTGGAGGAAAGGCATATACTGTTAGGTTTTTCCAGCTGAAGGATAGGGCGTCCACTCTCCATGCTTGTTTGTGATAAATTCTTGTGCAAAATCTCTGTAATTGGCAGTTGTGAGGGGAGGCAAATAGATCTATGTCTGGGCATTCCCATTTTCTTGTTATCATACTGAAGACTTGTGGATCCAGTTTCCACTTGTGGGGATCCATGAGGTTTCTGCTTAGTTCGTCTGCCAGAGTATTTGTTTTTCCTGGCAGGAATTGTGCTTGCAGGTGAACCTGATAAGTCAATGTTGTGTCCCACAAGGTCATTGCTTGTCTGCAGAGGAGGTAGGAATGTGTGCCTCCCTGCTTCCTTATGTACCACATGACCGTAGTATTGTCCGTTTTTATCAGTAGCTGTCCTGGATGAAGTAGATCCTTGAAAGCTGTCAGGGCAATCTGAATAGCTAGCATCTCTTTTTGATTGATATGAAGATGCATCTGGCTTGCAGGCCATGTGCCCTGAATACATTTTCCTGCCATATGGGCCCCCCAGGCATAATCTGATGCATCCGTTGTCAGTGTCTGTCTGGCTGTGGGTAAAGTGAATGGCAGACCCTTGTTGTGGTGACAGGCCTGTGCCCACCATAGAAACTCCTGTTGCAGGCAGGGAATGAGGGTAATTACTGTCTCCAGGCTGTGGCAATGCTGAGTCCAAACACTTTTTAGATACCATTGTAGTTTCCTCATATGCAGTCTGGCATATGGAATTAGTAGAATGCAGGATGCCATGAAGCCCAAGGCCTGCAGGATTTTTCTTGCAGATAACTGGGCCTTTGTTGCCAACTTTTTGAAGTAAGAAGTCAGTTGTTTTTGTTTGTCTGGCGTGAGATAAGCCATCTGGGCAGTTGTATTTAAGCTTGCACCCAGGAATATTATCTCTTGAGAGGGTACTAGTTTTGATTTCTTTTCGTTTACTGTGTACCCTAGGCCAATTAGTAATCTTTTTACAAACGCCAGATGCTTTAGAAGAATATCTTTCTTCTTTGCTAGAAAAAGGCAGTCATCCAAGTAGGGATATATTTGAATTCCTCTGTCTGCAGAATGCAATTACTGGTGCCAGGCATTTTGTGAAGACCCTGGGCGCAGTAGATAAGCCAAAGGGTAGTGCAGAGAATTGGTACTGCACTGAGCCAGCAATGAATCTGAGGTATCTTCTGCAAGATTGTCTGATTGGGACATGCAGGTATGCCTCTTTTAGGTCCAAAGTTACGAGCCAAGCCTTCTTGCCCAGCATGGGCAGTAGCTGCTGTAGAGTCAACATCTTGAATTTTGGAACTTCCAGAAACGTGTTTAGTATAGACAGGTCCAGTATTGGTCTCCAGGCTTTGTCCTTTCTGGGCACTAAGAAAAGTCTAGAGTAAAATCCTTGTCCCTGCTCTTGCTGTGGTACGTGTTGAATTGCCCTCATGTCCATGAGGGCTGTAATTTGTTTTTGCGCCTCTGCCCATTGATTGTGTGGCAGGTCTGGCATACCTTTTGCCCTTGGTAGGGTGTGAAAATGGAACCTGTAGCCCTGGGACACTATGTTCAAGACCCATTTGTCTTGGGTAATAATTTGCCAATTTGCTGAAAAAAGTGCTATTTTCCCATGGGGGGGGGGGGGGGGGGGCTGTCAAAGGAAGAGTGCTTGGATCTGGCAGAGGAAAGTCAATTGGGACTGCTTCCTGTAAGGTTGTGATTTGTCTTCTCTGCTTTTGGAGGTAGGAGCACCCCATTGTTTAGGCCTGTATGAGCCTTGGGGCTGAGATCTGCCTCTGAGACGTCTGTATCTGCCTCTTTGTGGTCTAACTGATACTGGGAAGGACCACATTTTTGAAGGCCAGTTTCTGCTAAATCTGGGTGGCTGTACCTGTAAAAAATCCTTAACCGTTTGCATGGATTTCGCTTTATCCTCCATTTTCTTTAACACCTCTTCTGCTTTAGTACAAACAAAGTATCATGCTGTAATGGAGCAACTAATAATTTTGCTGTAACATGATCGGGCAGATTCTGTTCCTTTAACCAAGCATGCCTTCTAATAACAGAACCTGTAACAACGGCCCTGCAAGAGGCCTCCAGTGAATCATAACCACATTGCAAAGTATGCTTTCCCACTTGTTCAGCTGCATGCAATAAAATCCTGCATTTCCTTGTTCTCTGCACATTCAGCATTTGTCAACATTTTCTGTTTAAGCAGTAACATTAAGTATTGCTGATATTTAAGCACATGGAACTGACAATTTAAAGCCCTTACAGCCAGGGTAGCAGACGTGTAAACTTTTTCCCCCCATCTGTCCAGTGCCCTAGAATCCCTGTCAGAGGGGACAGGGTTTTTTGCAGTGGAAGCTTTGACCCCTTTGGGACCCTGAGATATAGTTTCTGGGTCAACAGCAGAGTTTTTATATAGGAATTTATGAGAATCAGGGACCCTGTAGTATCTGTCTGGCTTAGCAGGTGCGGGGGGTAAAGAGTCAGGGGACAGGCCGAACTCTGAAAATACATCATCTACAATGTCTAGAACAGGTGGAATAGCAAGGGGTCTGTGCTGAGGTAGAAGCAGAAAGTCTCCGAGCCTTTTCTTAGATTCAGAGTAAACTTGGCTCTCCCAGTGGAAATGCTCCCTCATGGTACGCAGGTTTTCCCCAAAAGAATAATCCTCAGGAGGAGAGGCTGAAGGGATGGATTCTTCAGCATCAGAATCCTCACAGGGAGGAATAGAGTAGCCCTGTTCAGAAGAGGAATCAGGGGAAATAGAAACCTTATCAGAAGAATCATATTCTGTCTCTTGCCTAGGCCTCTTATCAGGAGGGGGATGGGAACCCCTGATCATAGTAATTAGGTCTTCGGCCATTTTAAGCATCTGTTTTTTTAAGCATGGAAGTCTGAGTAGGAGAATGCTGTACTTGTTTCTTTGTCTTTAGAGCTGCTTTAGTCTTTGTCTTTGAAGCTGAAGATGGCTTAACATATAACTGTGTAGGTCTGAAGACACCCACAGAAGCAGATGCCTGCTCAGCAGCTCTGGACCCATCTGAGGGAATGATTTCCGAGTGCCCAATACCTTGAGTAACCAGAGGCCCAGTCGGCTCCACGTGGGAGTCGGAAGCGGCCTGTGGCTCTGAGGTAGCGGGTGCCAGGGGCTGCAAAAGTGCCTCACTGAGAACCGGCAACTGGCCTAACGGAGGCCTTGTCATCGGTTTTGGACCTCGGATGCCTATTCTTTTCCTTGTCCTTGCATTTTTTGTAAAATCCGGTCGTCGTCTGTTCCGACGGCATTATATAATTAAACCTTCAGCCAAAGTAATGAAATGCAAAATCGAACAGACGCTTAATTGTGCTTTGGTTAAATCTAGCACAAAACCGACAGCTAGCAATGTCGTGGTCAGGGCCTAGGCAAGGAATACAGTAAGAGTGAAAATCCTCATGAGGTATTTGCTTCCCACAAGACATACAATTGTTAACTTTTTCTGACATCAGTCTGGAGCAAGAAAAAAGTTTCCCCAACGGGGTACTTAGCTTTAATGAAGACTATGGTTTTGAAATTCGTATTTGAAAATCTCAGGAGTCGGCCGACCGGTACTTGCGAACTGCTTTTGTTTCGGGCACCGCACGGCAAGAAAGACTGGACAAAATGGCGTCGGCTACATCTTTTATACCCCTGGAGCACTAACGTCAGGGAAGAGGCGACAGCAACTGACGCCAGTCCAGGACTTTGGAATTCAGGCCGACTGCGGGTAGCCTGCCAGCAGGATAACCCAAGAGTAATGACTGCAACAGTGAAACACGGTGAACATCCCAGACTGCAACAGAGAATACACTTGAACATCTACATTTATGGTAAGTGTACACAACTGTACTACGTTCTTTGTGTTTCACTGTTGCAGTCATTACATTTGGGTAGAATCCCAAAGCTATGGATGGGAGGATGGAATTAAACAGCATTAGGAGCAGCTATAAGGCCCTGCAGGACTGCAGAGGCAAAGCCTGCCCTGGATTTACAAAACAGAGGTAAATGGTAATGTTTTGTGAATGTATTAACTGAGCTCCAAGTAGCAGCTTCTAGAAGGTCTCTGGTAGGAATCCCTCTGAGAAAGGCTGCAGAAGTAGAAGCAGCCCTGGTGGAATGGGATCTGATCCCCTTGGGCACAGGTTTACCATGGTGCATGTAGCAAAAACGAATACAATGGCTTATCCATTTTGAAATAGTCTGCTTTGATATAGCCTTCCCCTCTGTTCCTGCAGCAAATACCATCAGTAGTTACTCAGACTTTCTTAGAGATTTTGTCCAGTTTAAGTAGAATCTTAGTTGTCTGTGTACATCCAATGAATGCAGAATCCGCTCAACCTTGTTCTGCGGACTTGGGAAGAAAGTTGGCAGGTGAATGGTCTGGTTAAGAGCCACACTGGATACCACCTTAGGCATAAAAAAAGGATTGGTCCTGAGGGCCACCCTGTCCGGGTGAAAGATAATGAAAGGCTCCACTGCCATGAGAGCCTGTAGTTCTGAATCCCTTCTAGCTGAAGTCACTGCTAAAAGAAAGGCGGTCTTCCAAGAAAGAAATTTTATGTCCGCAGGAACAGCTGGTTGAAAAGGAGGTAGGGTGAGTTTTTCCAGCACAAAATTAAGGTCCCATGCAGGATTTGGTGCTCTCCTGGGAGGTCTTAAATTTTTGGCCCCTCTGAGGTACTGCTTTAGCAGGGGACGAAAAAAGAGAGGAGGCTCTGTGTTGTTATGAGCCGAGATGGCAGAGGCATGGATTTTTATTGAAGAAAAAGATAGGCCCTTGTGAAGCATCTCAGTTAAATATTGCAAAATCTGAGGAATATTGGGCATTGCTGTATTTATTCCTTGTGCTTGGTTCCAAGCACAGAATCTCTTCCATTTATCAGCATAAGATTTTCTAGTCTCCAAAATGACATCCATCACAGGTTTACTGAAAGATGTGATTGGTGAAATTAATTGATTAGCCATGCTGCAAGATTCAGAGATGGAGCGGAGTGTGCAGAATTTGACAGTTCTGCTGAGAAAATAGATGAGGTGTTTGAGGCAAGTACCACGGAGGAAGGTGTGACATATTCCTTAGAAGCAGGTACCAGTGTTGGCAAGGCCAGTATGGAGCAATCAGAATCATTTTTGGTTTTTCCTGCCTGACTTTTAGTAAGACCTTGGAGAGCAGAGGCAAAGGGGGAAAGGCATAGACTTGACAGGTTTTTCCAGCTGAAGGATAGAGCATCCACTTTCCAAGCTTTTTTGTGATGAGTTCTTGTGCAGAATTTGTCCAACTGATAGTTTTGGGGAGAGGCAAATAGATCTATGTCTGGGCTCCCCCATTTTCATGTCAACATGCTGAAGATTTCTGGATCCAGTTTCCATTCGTGTGGGTCCATAAGATTTCTGCTTAGGTCGTCTGCCAGAGTATTTTGCTTTCCTGGCAGGAATTGAGCTTAAAGATGAATTTGGTAAGTCAAGGTTGTGTTCTACAAGGCCATGGCTAGTCTGCAAAGGAGGTTGGAGTGGGTACCCCCCTGCTTGTTTATGTACCACATAACTGTGGTGTTCTCCGTCTTTATCAGTAGTTGTCCTGGATGAAGGAAGTCCTTGAAGGCTGTCAGAGCATTCTGCACAGCTAGCATTTCTTTCTGGTTGACATGTAGATGCATTTGATTTGGGCTCCAATCACCCTGAATGCATCTCCCTGCCAGATGGGCCCCCCAAGCATAGTCTGATGCGTCTGTAGTCAGGGTTTGGGTGGCAGGGGGTAGAATGAATGACAGTCCCTTGTTTTGGTGACATGCCTCTGCCCACCAAAGGAACTCCTGTTGCAGGCAGGGAATGAGAGGAATCATTGTTTCCAGGCTGTGACAATGTTGATTCCATAAGCTTTTTCGGTACCATTGAAGTTTCCAGGCTGTGACAATGTTGATTCCATAAGCTTTTTCGGTACCATTGAAGTTTCCTCATATGCATTCTTGCATATGGAATTAGTAGAATGCAGGATGCCATGAAAGTACAGTTTTGTACCTACCATAAATGTAGATGTTCGAGTGCTAATACAGCTGCAGTCATAACAGATGGGTTATCCTGCCGTCAGGCGGGTCCTCGGTCGGCCGAATTCCAAAGTCTAGGTCCGGTGTCGGTTGTCGTCGCTTCCTCCCTGACGTCACTGCGACAGGGGTATAAAAGAGCCAGCCGACGCCATCTTCTTCAGTTTTTCTTGCCCCAGATGTCAGGTGCCCCCAGAAGGAAGGCAAAACATAAACTTATGTAATAATGCAATATAGAATAATCAAAAAACAGTAGTTTGCAAGCAAATACAACATAAAAGAAAACCCCAATCAGGTTGTATGAGAAGGTGTTTGTCATAAGGCCTGTCCTAAGAGGGTATGGAGGGAGGGAAACCTGGACTGCAGTTGTATTAGCACTCGAACATCTACATTTTTGGTAGGTACAAAACTGTACTATGTTCATCGTGCATACAGCTGCAGTCATAACAGATGGGTAGAATCCCAAAGCTAAATAGGGGTGGCAGGCACTAAGTGGAACTAGGAGGAGCAAGGATGCCCTGCAAGACTGCTGAGGCAAAGCCCGCTCTAGATTTAGAGTAAAGTGGAAGGTGATAGTGTTTGGAGAAAGTGTGCACTGAACTCCAAGTGGCTGCTTCCAAAATGTCCTTGGTAGGAACCCCCCTGAGGAAATCTGCAGAGGTAGCTGTGGCCCTTGTGGAGTTGGATCTGATGCTTGAAGGCACAGTTTTTCCATGAAATGAGTAACAAAAGCATATGCAGTGGGCTATCCATTTTGAGATTGTCTGTTTGGAGATAGCCTTTCCTTGAGCACCTGTAGCATAGGACACAAAGAGTTGCTCGGATTTTCTGAATGGTTTTGTCCTGTCCAAATAATAACGAAGTTGTCTGTGAATGTCCAAGGAATGTAGTAGTCTTTCCCCTTTGTTTTGTGGGTTAGGGTAAAAGGTAGGTAAGTGGATAGTCTGATTCAAGGCTACACTGGATACTACCTTTGGCATAAAGGAAGGATTGGTTCGTAAGGAAACTCTGTCCTGATGGAAAATGATGAAAGGTTGCACAGCCATGAGGGCCTGTAGTTCCGAAACCCTGCGTGCTGAGGTGATAGCCAGAAGGAAGGCTGTTTTCCATGACAAATATTTTAGTTCTGTTGAAGCAGCTGGCTCAAATGGAGGCAGGGTCAGTTTTTCCAATATGAAGTTGCGGTCCCAAGCAGGGACTGGTGGTTTCCTTGGGGGTTTTATATTCTTAGCCCCTCTGAGGAACTGTCTTAAGAGAGGATGAGAGAATAAAGGAGGATCTGTGTTGTATTGTGCAGAAATGGCTGAAGCATGGATCTTGATGGAGGAGAAGTAAAGTCCACTGTTTAACATCTCAGCTAGGTACTGTAATATTTGAGGTAAATTTATTACCCAAGGATTCTTGCCCTTTTTCTGATTCCAGGCACAAAACTGTTTCCATTTGGCGGAGTAGGCTTTTCTAGTAGGTCTTCTGGCCTCCAAGATGACATCCTGCACCTCCTTGGAGAGGAGGGTCTGTTGGGAAATCAAGGGATTCTCCATGCGGCTAGATTGAGGGTTTTTAGCTGGCTGTGAAGAGTTTTGAAGTTGTGCTGGGACAACAGAAGAGGCACTAGAGGCAGGATCCATGGTGGGGAATGCGTCAGGCTCTTCAGGAGTGGATACCAGTGTTGTCTTGGCCAGTACGGAGCAATGATAATCATTTTTGGCCTCTCTGCTCTGGCTTTTAATAGAACTTTGGGCAGCAGAGGGAGAGGAGAAAAAGGCATAGACTGTCAATTTTGTCCAATTGAAGGAAAGTGTGTCCACTTTCCAGGCGTGTGGATGACAGGTCCTTGAGCAAAAATTTTTCAGTTGGTAATTTCTGTGGGTAGCAAAGAGATCTATGTCTGGCTGTCCCCATGCCTGAGTTATCTTTGCAAAAACTTGAGGATGCAACTTCCATTCGTGTGGGTCTGTCATATTTCTGCTTAGGCTGTCTGCCAGTGTGTCTTCCTTCCCTGGCAGGAATTGTGCCTGAAGTTGGATTTGCAATTCCAGAGCTGTGTTCCAAAGGGACATGGTTAGTCTGCACAGGGGGTATGAATGAGGTTCCCCCCTGTTTATGTACCACATCACTGTGGTGTTGTCTGTCCTTATCAATAGCTGGCCTGGATGCAGTAGGTCTTTGAAGGCCATAATAGCATTTTGCACTGCTAGCATTTCCTTTTGATTGATGTGTAGGTGCTTCTCTTTTTGGGACCATTTTCCCTGAATGCACTGATCTGTCATGTGCGCCCCCCAGGCGTAGTCCGAGGCGTCTGTTGTGATGATTTGATTTGCTTGAGGTATGCAGAAGGGGAGACCTACGTTTCTTTGGCATGTTTGAGCCCACCACAGAAATTCCTTTTGAAGACATGGAATGAGTGGTATAATTGTTTCCAAACTGTGGCTGTGTTGAGACCATAAGTTTTTTAGGTACCATTGAAGTTTCCTCATATGCAGCTTTGCACATGGGATCAGCAGGATGCAAGATGCCATGAATCCCAGAGCCTGCAGGACTTTCCATGCAGTCAGCCTGGTGAAGGTTGCCATTTTGCTGAAGTATTGAGATAGTTGCCCTTGTTTGTCTGGCATGAAGTAGGCCATCTGGGTGTTTGTATTCAAGCTGGCACCCAGGAAAACTATTGTTTGAGAGGGTATTAGTTTTGATTTCTTTTTGTTGACTGTGTATCCCAGAAAGTTCAACAGTTTTATTACAAACGCCAGGTGTTTCAGAAGTATGTGCTTGCTGTCCGCTTGGATCAGGCAGTCGTCCAGATATGGGTATATTTGTATCCCTTAAAGTCTGCAGAAGGCAATTACTGATGCCAGGCATTTCGTAAACACTCTGGGCGCAGAAGATAAGCCAAAGGGCAATGCAGAGAATTGATAATGGGTTGAACCTGCAAGAAATCTGAGGTATCTTCTGCAATCTTGTCTGATAGGGACATGCAGGTATGCCTCCTTGAGGTCCAATGTTACCAGCCAAGACTCCTTGCCCAGCATGGGAAGAAGCTGCTGTAATGTGAGCATCTTGAATTTTGGTACGAGTAAATATGTGTTTAGGATGGATAGGTCCAGAATAGGTCTCCAATCTTTGTCCTTCCTTGGTACCAGGAATAGTCTGGAATAAAAACCTTGACCTTGTTCTTTTGCAGGTACCTCTTGAATAGCTTTCATGTCCATGAGAGCTGAAATTTGTTTTTGTGCCTCTGCCCTTTGATTTTGTGGCAGGTTTGGCATGCCTCTCATTTTTGGAAGGGTGTGAAAGTGGAATCTGTAGTCTCTGTCTATAATGTCCAGGATCCATTTGTCTTTTGTGACAATATGCCAATTTTTTGAGAATAATGCCAGTTTTCCGCCTAAAGGTGCTGCCATTAAAGTTTTGCTTGGCAGGCAAAGGGGAAAATCATTGTGTCTGCTTTCTGAATGACTGATCTATCTTCTCCACCTTTTGGGGTTGGTACTTGCCATTGTCTGGCTCTGAATGATCCTTGAGATTGCCCTCTACCCCTCGGGCGCCTGTATCTGCCTCTTTGAGGTCTGTCCGTGGCTGGAAAGGACCAATTTTTTTGAAGGCCAGTTTCTGCTGAAACGTGGAGGTTGTACCTGTAGGAAATCTTTCACTGTTTGCATTGATCTTGCCTTTTCCTCCATTTTCTTTAGTACCTCCTCAGCTTTAACACCAAACAATACATCTTTTTGAAGAGGTGCATCTAGTAATTTAGCTTTGACATGATCTGGTAAGGTTTGCTCTTTGAGACAAGCATGTCTACATATGACAGACCCTGTAACAGCAGCTCTACATGAGGCCTCTAAAGCATCAAATCCACACTGCAAGGTATGTTTACCCACTTGCTCTGCACTATGCAACAAATCCTGCAACTCCCTTAAATCTGGTTGCTCAGGTTGTGTCATTTTGCTTTTCAACTGAGATAACAAAAACTGTTGATACTTTAACATATGGAACTGACAGTTTAATGCCCTCATGGTTAAAGTGGCCGAGGTATAGACCTTTTTCCCCCACCTTTCTAAAGCTCTGGAATCTCTCTCTGAAGGTAAGGGGTTTTTAGCAGTAGAGGCCTTAATTCCCTTGGGACCCTGTGAAATAGTTTCTGGGTCAGCAACATGGCTTTTGTATAGGAACTGGTGTGAATCAGGAACCCGGTAATACCGGTCAGGTTTAACAGGAGCTGGAGGTAAAGAATCTGGGTTGAGGCTGGCTTCTGTGTACACATCATCTAATATAACTAAGACAGGAGGGATAGCCAGAGGCCTGTGCTGGGGTAGCAAGAGAAAATCCCTGAGCCTTTTCTTGGAATCTGAGTAATCTTGGCCTTCCCAGTGAAAGTGTTCCCTCAAGGTATGTAGGGTTTCCCCAAAAGAATAGTCCTCGGGGGGGGGGGGGGGACCGAGGGAATAGACTCCTCTGCATCAGAGTCTTCAAAAGCAGAATATGTATATTCCTGGTCCTCAGAATGTTCTGAGGTAATAGAGGCTTGATCTGAGGAAGGGTAGTCTTCCTCCAATCTGGGCCTTTTGTCCGAGGGGGGTTGAGAACCTCTGATAAGAGTAATCAAATCCTCAGCCATTTTGAGCATCTGTTTTTTAGGCATGGGGCCTTGAGAGGGTCCTGTGATCCTTGTTTTTTAGTTTTCATGGCTGCTTTAGATTTTGTGAAAGCCTTAATGGAGAAGGAGGAAGGCCTGAAGACACCTTGAGAAAAGGCAGGCCTGTCTAAACTCTGAGTTTCCCCGCCAAGAGTGGCGTCGGTATCTGTAGTCGGAATGGGGGCCGAGGAGCCTGCGACCTCGGGCACAGAAGACACCGGTAATGAAGTGTCATCGGTACTCAGGGGCTGCGTAGGCGCCTCGCTGAGAACCGGTAGTCGGCCTTATCGTGATGTCGGTAGAAGTAGCGGACCTCGTATGTCGGTCCTTATCTTTGCGTCTTTTACTCAAAACTGGAGTCGGAGTATCCGACGACATAATGTAATTAAATTTTTTACCAAAATAGTGGTGGGCGAACTCCGCCCGACGCTTAATAGTGCGTTTGTTGAATCTAGCACAAAAACGGCAGGCCGAGACGTCGTGGCCTGGGCCTAAGCAAGGAATACAGAAAGAATGAAAATCCTTATGCGGTATTTGCTTCCCACATGAAATACAATTATTAACTTTGTCTGACATCGGTCTGAGGCAAGAAAAGTTTCCCCAACGGGGTACTTAGCTTTCAAGAAGACTTCAGCTGAAATATTTTCGTAAATCTCAGGAGCTGGCCGACCAGCACTTGCGAACTGCTTCTGCTTCGGGCACCGCGCGGCAAGAAAGACTGAAGAAGATGGCGTCGGCTGGCTCTTTTATACCCCTGTCGCACTGACGTCAGGGAGGAAGCGACAACCGACGCCGGACCTAGACTTTGGAATTCGGCTGACCGAGGACCCGCCTGACGGCAGGATAACCCATCTGTTATGACTGCAGCTGTATGCACGATGAACATCCCTAAAGCCTGCAGAATTTGTCTTGCATTTAGCTGGGTTTTTGTTGCCGCTTGTTTGAAGTATGTTGTCAATTGAATTTGTTTATCTGGCGTGAGGTAAGCCATCTGGGCAGTCGTATACAAGCTTGCATCTAGGAATCCAAAGAATAGACTTGCAAAGAGTGTCCAAAAGAAGGTCAGGAACCAACCACTTGAGTAAAACACAAGCACTTTATTCACAATAACGCCAAAAACAGGAAATACGTTTTCGACCCAAAATTCAAGTCTTCATCAGAAGTAAACAATTAACAGTCATCACTAAAACTCTTATATACCCATCCAATTGTGCAAATTGCAATAGTAATTAATCAATCAAGTTAATTAAACAAACAGTATAAATAATGTAATTCATAAAATCATTTGTTAGACTTTCCAAGTTAAAATATGTAATTTATAATACTTTCCATAAATTAATATATATATTGATTCAACAGTTTAAACTTTAAAATTAAATTGTATATCATAAAAATGCATTTAATTTAATTATAATAAAATCTGCTTTTGTATTACTATGTGATTAAACATACCTCACAAAACATTGTATATAGTGCCATCTTGTGGCTATACTTAAAATCACAGTTTGGCTGCCCTTAATTTTAAAACTGAAGAAATGGAAATCATATCATTTAAACCTGGTGGTTTTGTGGAATCTAAAATAATTTGCCAAAATAGCTCCCTATATTCAAGTTTGGCCTCCCACATACCCCCTCTTAATTCCTTGGGTACAATTTCCAAAACAAAGAAAAGAAATTTAGCCTGCGGACAAGTCAAAGTGTGTCTGTATAAGGCATTTTTATTGTTTTGTTTCCTAATTTCATAACAGTGTTCATATATACGGTTCCTTAACTTTCTCTCGGTTTTTCCTATATAAAATGAGGTGCAAACCTTACAAGTAGCAACATATACCACACCGTTGGTATTACAATTAGAAAAACATTTGCTGGTAATCTCCCTGTCTCTTGATGCAACTAAGATACTACCTTCATTGAGTATTAAGGGGCATTGTGGACAAGTACCACATTTAAAAGTACCTGGCCTTTTTAAGGAGGTGTTAACCTTTCCAAACTCAAAAAGTTGTTTGAAATTTAAATCTTTACGATATATAAATGTGTTTTGTTTTTCAATACCTCTAAGTCAGAAATCTCAGTAAACCTATTCCATTCTCTGGTGATAATCTGTTTCACAACTCCTGCATCTCCAGAGAAATCCATAATGTATGCATCATCCCACTTTTTCCCTTCTTGGGTATGAATACTTGATTCTTTAACCTCCTGAATAGGTTTTCCAAGAATAGGGGCAAATCTGGTTTTCCTTTCCTGAACCACTGAATCAGTTACTTCTTGTAGTAAGGAATTTGGATAACCCCGTTTACTAAACATTTCCATTAGTTTTGCACACTCACTTGAAAAATCACCATCGTCGGAGGTCATTCTGCTGACCCTAACCAGCTGTCTCTTAACCAGGTTCCTTTTCTGAAAATGGGGATGACTACTCTTATAATGTAAATAAGAATTGGAAAATGTTTCCTTTCGATAAATACTGGATGAAAAACCACTGACTTTCTTCCTGATACAAACATCCAAATAAGTAAGGTTGTCCGTATTGTAAGTATGAGTAAAGTCCAAAAAATGTGTTGTGTTTTTAATGTAGTACAAAAATTCAGTAAATTTTTGATAGGTATCTGTCCAAAAAATAACTATGTCGTCCAAAAACCTTTTGTATAAGGAACAACAGCCAATAAAAGGACAGTGTAGTATATAAAGTTGTTCCCATCTGGACAAAATTAAATTTGCATACGTGGGGGCACATTTGGCCCCCATAGCTACTCCCCTTTTCTGTTGAAAAAATTCTCCCTGAAAAAACATGAAATTGTTATGAAGGATGATATCCATAAATGTTAAACAGTTCCTGAAATCATCCACTGTAAACATTTTGCTGTCCCTCATACTGTCTTCAAACCACTGGAGCCCTATGTCATGAGGGATAGATCCGAACAAATCTACGACATCTAAAGTGACGAAAGCCAGATCTGGGGAGTGTAGTTCAGGTTTAACACACCTAAGGAAGTCCCATGAATCTTTCAGAACTATTGGACTATCATATGACAACTTTTTCAGTTTGTCATCTACAAATTTGGCAGAATGACCTCCGACGATGGTGATTTTTCAAGTGAGTGTGCAAAACTAATGGAAATGTTTAGTAAACGGGGTTATCCAAATTCCTTACTACAAGAAGTAACTGATTCAGTGATTCAGGAAAGGAAAACCAGATTTGCCCCTATTCTTGGAAAACCTATTCAGGAGGTTAAAGAATCAAGTATTCATACCCAAGAAGGGAAAAAGTGGGATGATGCATACATTATGGATTTCTCTGGAGATGCAGGAGTTGTGAAACAGATTATCACCAGAGAATGGAATAGGTTCACTGAGATTTCTGACTTAGAGGTATTGAAAAACAAAACACTTACATTTATATATCGTAAAGATTTAAATTTCAAACAACTTTTTGAGTTTGGAAAGGTTAACACCTCCTTAAAAAGACCAGGTACTTTTAAATGTGGTACTTGTCCACAATGTCCCTTAATACTCAATGAAGGTAGTATCTTAGTTGCATCAAGAGACAGGGAGATTACCAGCAAATGTTTTTCTAATTGTAAAACCAACGGTGTGGTATATGTTGCTACTTGTAAGGTTTGCACCTCATTTTATATAGGAAAAACCGAGAGAAAGTTAAGGAACCGTATATATGAACACTGTTATGAAATTAGGAAACAAAACAATAAAAATGCCCTATACAGACACACTTTGACTTGTCCGCAGGCTAAATTTCTTTTCTTTGTTTTGGAAATTGTACCCAAGGAATTAAGAGGGGGTATGTGGGAGGCCAAACTTGAATACAGGGAGCTATTTTGGCAAATTATTTTAGATTCCACAAAACCACCAGGTTTAAATGATATGATTTCCATTTCTTCAGTTTTAAAATTAAGGGCAGCCAAACTGTGATTTTAAGTATAGCCACAAGATGGCACTATATACAATGTTTTGTGAGGTATGTTTAATCACATAGTAATACAAAAGCAGATTTTATTATAATTAAATTAATTAAATGCATTTTTATGATATACAATTTAATTTTAAAGTTTAAACTGTTGAATCAATATATATATTAATTTATGGAAAATATTATAAATTACATATTTTAACTTGGAAAGTCTAACAAATGATTTTATGAATTACATTATTTATACTGTTTGTTTAATTAACTTGATTGATTAATTACTATTGCAATTTGCACAATTGGATGGGTATATAAGAGTTTTAGTGATGACTGTTAATTGTTTACTTCTGATGAAGACTTGAATTTTGAGTCGAAAACGTATTTCCTGTTTTTGGCGTTATTGTGAATAAAGTGCTTGTGTTTTACTCAAGTGGTTGGTTCCTGACCTTCTTTTGGACACTCTTTGCAAGTCTATTCTTTGGGTTTTGGTTCTTGAAGACTTGCATATATCCTTCGTTTTGGTTTTGCATCTAGGAATGTAATTATTTGAGAGGGTACCAGATGTGACTTATTTTCGTTTATGGTGTACCCTAGGCATGTTAGAAGCCTTTTTACAAATGCCAGATGTTGAATAAGAGTGTCCTTGTCCTCTGCCTGAATGAGACAACCGTCCAGATATGGATAAATTTGAATGTTTCTTTGTCTGCAAAATGCAATTGCTGGTGCCTGGCACTTTATGAAGACCCTGTGCGCAGTAGATAAGGCAAAGGGTAGTGCAGAGAACTGGTAATGCAGATAGCCTGCTTTGAAGCAGATGCATCTTCTGCAAGATTCACCTGACTGGGATATGCAGGTATGCCTCTTAAGTCTAGAGTTACCAACCAGGCATTCTTGCCTAGCATAGGCAGTAGCTGTTGTAGAGTCAGCATCTTGAATTTTGGAATGTCCAGGAAAGTATTTAGAATGGATAAGTCCAGAATTGGACGCCATGATTTGTCTTTTCTGGGTACCAGGAAAAGTCTTGAATAAAACCCTTGTCCTTTTTCCTTTTCTGGTACTGGTTGAATAGCCCCCATATCCATGAGGGACATGACTTGTTTCTGGGCCTCTGCCCACTGATTTGGGGGCAGATCTGGCCATTCGTTTGGAACTGGCAATGTGTGGAAATGAAATCTGTACCCCTGGGATACTATATTTAAGACCCACTTGCCCTGGGTAATTAGATGCCAGTTTTGAGCATGAAGTGCTAGTTTCCCCCCCCAAAAGGGCTGCCAAAAGAAAAGTGCTTGGAGATGGCAGAGGAAAGTCATTGAGACTGTGTACCATAGGGTGGTGCTTTGCTACCTCCTGATTTGGAGGTGGAGGCACCCCCATTGTTTTGTCCTGTAAGATCCTTGTGACTGAAACCTGGAGCCTTTGGAGCGTCTGGGTTTGACCTGAGCGGCTCTGTTGGACACTGGAAAGGACCAATTCTTAGTAGGCCAGTGCCTACTGAACCTGGGTGGCTGCACTTGCAAGAAATCTTTTACAGTTTGCATAGATTTAGCTTTGTCTTCCATCTTTTTTAAAACTTCTTCTGCCTTATTACCAAATGGACTGTCCTGCTGTAAAGGAGCATCCAACAATTTAGCTTTAACATGATCAGGCATATTTTGCTCCTTGAGCCAAGCATGCCTTCTTATCACAGATCCAGTTACGGTGGCCCTGCAAGAGGCCTACAAGGAATCAAAACCACATTGCAAAGTATGCTTTCCAACTTGTTCAGCTGAATGCAATAAATCCTGTAACTCCTTATTTTCTACACAATCAGAAATCAACATCATTTTCTGTTTCAGTAAGCCCATAACAAGCTGTTGATATTTAAGCATATGGAATTGGCAGTTTAAAGCCCTAATTGCCAGGGTTGCAGACGTATAAACCTTCTTACCCCATTTATCCAGTGCCCTGGAGTCTCTATCTGCAAGGGTTGGATTTTTGGCTGTAAAAGCCTTAACACCCTTGGGACCCTGAGAAATAGTTTCAGGGTCAGCAGCAGGATTTTTGAAAAGAAATTTGTGGGAGTCAGGAACCCTGTAATATCTGTCTGGCTTACTAGGAGCCGGAGGCAGGGAATCAGAAGCCATGCTGGATTCTGAGAAAACATCATCAACAATGTCTAAAACAGGAGGTATAGCCAAAGGCCTATGTTGAGGAAGAAGAAGAAAATCCCTAAGCCTCTTTTTGGATTCTGAATAGTCCTGACTCTCCCAATGAAAATGTTCCCTTAAAGTACGCAAAGTCTCTCCAAAAGAAAAATCCTCAGGAGGAAAAGCAGAAGTGATGGATTCTTCTGCATCAGAGTCCTCATAAGGTGGAATAGAAAATTCCTGATCAGAAAAAGAATCAGAAGAAATGGAAACCTGATCTGAAGATTCATAATCAGTGCCATGCCTAGGCCTTTTAGCAGGGGGGGGTTGGGAACCCTTGATGAAGGTAATTAAATCCTCAACCATTTTGAGCATTTGTTTTTTAGGGATAGGGGCCTGAGCACGTGGCTCATGTGGCGGACTTTTAGACATAGAAGTAGGTTTTGGCCTTGTTTTTTTATGATGGCGTCGGTTTAATATACAAAGGTGGAGGCCTGAAAACACCCACAGAAGCCGGTGCCTGCTCAGCGGCTCTGGACCCATCCAAGGGAGAGAGATCCACGTGTTCAATACTTGGAGAATCTCGTGGCATACCGGACTCCAAATGGGTCGCGGTAGAGGCCTGCGACTCAAAAGTAGCGGGCATCAGGGGCTGCGAAAGAGCCTCAATGAGTACCGGCGAACCGTCAACTGGCTTAGGAGAAGCTTCGTCATCGGTTTTGGACCTTGGCGGTCTGTGTCTGTCTTTTTCCTTGCGTTTTTTGTGAATTCGGAAGTCGGATTGCTAACCGACGATATTTCAGGATAGTTAAATCTTGAACCAAAGTATTTAGAAGCAAAAATATACCGACACTTAATAGTGTGTTGGTTAAATTTAGCACAAAACCGACAGCAAGGCACGTTGTGATCAGGGCTTAGGCAAAGAATACTGTACAAATGAAAATCCTTATGAGGTATTTGCTTCCCACAAGTAATACAATTATTAACTTTTACTGACATCGGTAAGGAGCAAGAAAAAGTTTCCCCAATGGGGTACTTCGCTTTAGTTTGAAGACTTCGGTTCTGAAACTCTAAAACGAAAATTTCAGGAGTCGGCCGACCGGCACTTGCGAACTGCTTCTGCTTCGGGCACTGCGCGGCAAGAAAGACTGGTTAAAATGGCATCGGCTGCATGTTTTACACCCGTGACGACCTGACGTCATGGAAGAGGAGACAGCAACCAACGCAGGGCCCAAGACTTTGCTATTCAGACCGACTGAGGGCAACCTGCCAGCAGATTACCAAATGTAATGACTGCAACAGTGAAACATGAAGAACATCTGGTCAAGGAGGCTGCCAGAGTCCTACAGTAACAGTGAAGGAACTACAGGAATTTCTGGCAAGTACTGGTTGAGTACTACATGTGATGACAATTTCCCGTATTCTCCATATGTCTGGACTATGGAGTAGGGCTGCAAGACGGAACCCTTTTATTACACAGAAAAACATCTAGTCCCGGCTAAAATTTGCAAAACAATACATCAAGTCTCCCAAAAGCATGTGGGAAAATGTGTTGTGGTCTGATGAGACAAAGGATGAACTTTCTGGCAACAATTCCAAAAGGTACATTTGACACAAAAACACCACCTTGCATCACCAAAAGAACACCATCCCCCACGGTGAAACATGGTGGTGGCAGTATCATGCTTTGGGATTGCGTTTCTTCAGCTGTAACTGGGGCTTAAGTCAAGGTGGAGGGAATTATGAACAGTTCCAAATACCAGTCACTTTTGGCCCAAAACCTTCGGGCATCTGCTAGAAAGCTGAATATGAAGAGGAATTTCACCTTTCAACACGATAATGATCCCAAGCATACATCCAAATCAACAAAAGAATGGCTTCATCAGAAGAAAATTTAAGTTTTGGAATGGCCCAGCCAGAGCCCAGACCTAAATCCATTAGAAAATCTGTGGGGTGACCTGAACAGGGCTGTGCACAAGAGATGCCCTGACAATATGACAGATTTGGAACACTTTTGCAAGAAAGAGTGGACAAATGTTAAGTCAAGATGTGCCACGCTGATGGACTACTACCCAAGAAGACTGAAATGCTGTAATTAAATCAAAAGGTGCTTCAACAAAGTATTAATTTAAGGGTGTGCACACTTATGCAACCAGCGTACTGTACGTTTTTTATTTTTTATATTTTTCCCCTAACAGATTTGTTTATTTTCAATTGAACTGTACAGGTTTATAAGTCACATTAAAGGTGGTTAAAGTTTTAAAATGATTTATTGTGGTCTCATTTTTTATATCACAAAAGCCTGGCATTTTAACAGGGGTGTGTAAACTTTTTTACATACATTTTTTATTTTCAAAACAAAAAAAAAAAACACTATTGCAATTGGCTCTTTATACAATTTCTGTCAGTTCTTTATGTATGGGTGGTTCTTTGTTTAAATGCTTACACTCTTAGAATTCACTTCATGTATGACATTTATAGATATGTTGCTTGTTAGTTGACCTAATTATGCTGTTACTTACTTGGTGGACTTCTGCTATAGTATCTGCTGATTTTATTTTGAAACTTTTGTAATAACTGGCAATTTTTCTGGAGCTTTTCTCCTTGGTCTCCACTGAAAATGGGCCCCTGGCTCAGCTGGACTAATCAAGTTAACAAATGTCAATAAATAAATAAATATCCTTTCATGACACTCACCAACAGATGTCGTACAGGAAGGACTCTCAACAGGTCGTGCTGTGGGAGACGTCGTCTGTTTGGCTCCTCGAGGGGGCCGTTGTGATTTGGGAGACATTCGAGATGATCCTACAAAAAGGAGAAAATATTTTCAGTTTAATTCCACATTAATACATGTCCTACAAAAGAAGCTGTAACATTACAGGAAATAATTTTATACCACTTTTGCAAACAATTACTAAAATGTACCAAAAGTCTTACTGCAGAAAGTTTTCCAAAACCCTTGATCACTGTAGACCCCTTTCTAGGCCACAGGAGGCTATCCACCTTGCTATCCCTTAAAACTAACTACTTTTAGCAACTCTCAAAGAAACACTGCTTTTCACATCTCAAAAAACAAACTAAAAAGGGAACTTACTCCAATCAGTACAGCCTAAGACTTCTTATACCAGTAAGTGAAGAAAAAAGTACAGTTTTGTACCTACCATAAATGTAGATGTTTGAGTGCTAATACAGCTGCAGTAATCACAGATGGGTTCTCTGCCGTCAGGCGGGTCCTATCTATATATATATATATATATATATATATATACATACAAGCAATGCAATATAATCCAAAATCAGTAGTTGCAAGCAAATAACCCATAGAAGGATAACCCAGTCAGGTTGTATGAAGAGGGGGTTAGGCCCTATGCCTTTACCAAGTGGGGAAGGCGGGAGGGTAACTTGTACTGCAGCTGTATTAGCACTCGAACATCTACATTTATGGTAGGTACAAAACTGTACTATGTTCATCGTGCATACAGCTGCAGTAAATCACAGATGGGTAGAGTCCCAAAGCTACACACAGGGTGGTAGGTACTAGTTGGAACTGGGATGAGCCAGAATGCCCTGCAAGACAGCAGTGGAAAAGCCTGCTCTAGTTTTGGAATATAAAGGCAGGTGGTAGTGTTTTGTGAAGGTATGTACAGAACTCCAAGTGGCTGCCTCCAAAATGTCTTTGGTAGGAACTCCTCTGAGGAAGGCTGTAGAGGTAGCTGTGGCCCTGGTGGAGTGGGATCTGATGCCTGTGGGAACAGATTTCCCATGATATGAATAACAGAACCATATGGAGTGGCCTATCCACTTGAAAATAGTCTGCTTGGTCACTGGCTTCCCTTGAGCCCCTCCAGCATAGGACACAAAAAGTTGTTCTGATTTCCTGAAGGACTTTGTTCTGTCCAAATAATAGCGTAGCTGCCTATGGATGTCTAAAGAATGTAGCAACCTTTCCCCTTTGTTTTGAGGATTGGGGTAAAAGGTGGGTAAGTGTATGGCTTGGTTTAAAGCTACCCTGGATACCTCTTTAGGCATAAATGATGGGTTGGTACGAAGGGAAACCCTGTCCTGATGGAAGATGAGGAAGGGCTGCACCGCCATGAGGGCCTGTAGTTCCGAAACCCTACGAGCTGAAGTGATGGCCAGAAGGAAGGCTGTTTTCCAGGACAAATATTGCAAATCTGTTGATGCAGCTGGTTCAAAAGGAGGCAATGTTAATTTTTCTAGAATGTAATTAAGATCCCAGGCTGGTATTGGTTGTTTCCTTGGAGGTCTTATATTCTTAGCCCCTCTGAGGAACTGTCGTAAGAGTGGGTGAGAAAATAAAGGTGGATCCGAGTTGAATTCTGCAGAAATGGCTGAGGCATGGATTTTTATAGAAGAAAATGAAAGTCCACTGTTCAGTAGCTCTGCTAGATACTGTAATATCTGAGGCAAATTCAGCTTTTTAGGGTCCTGGCCTTTTTTCTCATTCCAAGAGCAGAACCGTTTCCATTTTGCGGTGTAAGCCTTTCTAGTAGATGGTCTTCTGGCCTCCAAAATGACATCCTGCACCTCCTTGGAGAGTAGGGTCTGTTGTGGTGTTAAGGAATTTTCCATGCAGCAAGATTGAGTGTTTTCAGCTGACCATGAAGAGTTTTGTAGCTGTGCTGAGTCAGCAGAAGAGGCATTAGAGATAGGGACCAGGGAGGAGTATGTGTTAGACTCCTCAGGAGCGGATACCAGTGTTGCCTTGGCCAATCTGGAGCAATCAGTATCATCTTCGGTCTGTCTGCTCTTGCTTTCAAGAGCACCTTGGGCAGAAGAGGCAGAGGTAGGAAAGCATAAACTGTCCATGCTGTCCAACTGAACGAAAGGGCGCCCACTCTCCAGGCCTTTGGATGAAAGGTCCTTGAACAAAACTTTTCCAATTGATGATTCCTGTGGGAGGCAAAAAGATCTATGTCTGGCCTCCCCCACTCTTGTATTATCTCTGTAAACACCTGAGGATGCAACTTCCATTCATGTGGATCAGTCATATTTCTGCTTAGATTGTCTGCCAGCGTGTTTTCCAATCCTGGCAAGTACTGTGCTTGAAGTTCGATTTGCCATTCCAGAGCCAAGTTCCAAAGAGTCATGGCTAGTCTGCACAAGGGGTATGAATGTGTTCCGCCTTGTTTGTTTATGTACCACATTACTGTGGTGTTGTCTGTTCTTATCAGTAATTGTCCTGGATGCAGGAGGTCCTTGAAAGCTGTAATTGCATGTATTACTGCTAGCATTTCTTTTTGATTGATGTGAAGGTGCTTTTCCTTTTGGGACCATTTGCCCTGAATGCACTTGCCTGTCATGTGCGCCCCCCAGGCGTAGTCTGAGGCGTCTGTTGTGATGACTTGGTTTGCTTGAGGCTTGCAGAATGGGAGGCCTGCGTTTGCTTGACATGCTTGGGCCCACCATAGAAATTCCTTTTGCAAACATGGAATTATTGGTATTATTGTCTCCAAACTGCGACTGTGTTGAGACCATAGGTTTTTTAGGTACCACTGAAGTTTCCTCATATGCAGCTTTGCACACGGGATTAAAAGAATGCAAGATGCCATGAAGCCCAGAGCCTGCAGGATTTTCCTTGCAGTAAACCTGGTACATTTTGCTAGTATTTTGAAGTACTGAGTTAGCTGCCCCTGTTTTTCTGGCGTTAGATAGGCCATCTGGGTGTTTGTGTCCAAGTTGGCACCCGGGAAAGTTATTTTCTGAGATGGTGTTAGCCTGGATTTCTTTTTGTTGATTGTATATCCCAGAGAATGCATTAACAGTGTTACATAAGCCAGATGTTCCAGAAGTATGTGCTTGCTGTCCGCTTGGATCAGGCAGTCGTCCAAATAAGGGTAAATTTTTATCCCTTGAAGTCTGCAGTAGGCAATTACTGATGCCAGGCACTTTGTGAATACTCTGGGCGCAGTAGATAAGCCAAAGGGCAATGCAGAGAATTGATAGTGGATTGAACCTGCAAGAAATCTGAGGTATCTTCTGCAACTCTGTCTGATTGGGACATGCAGGTATGCCTCCTTGAGGTCCAATGTTACCAGCCAAAACTCCTTGCCCAGCATGGGAAGAAGCTGCTGTAATGTGAGCATCTTGAATTTTGTGCAGTAAAATGTGTTTAGGATGGATAAGTCCAAAATGGGTCTCCAGTCGGTTCCTTTCCTTGGTACCAGAAAAAGTCTTGAATAAAAACCTTGACCTTGTTCGTGAGTAGGTACCTCTTGTATAGCTCTCGTGCTTATGAGCTTTAAAATTTGTAGTTGTGCCTCTGCCCTTTGATTGTGTGGCAGGTTTGGCATGCCTCTCATTTTTGGAAGAGTGTGGAATTGAAATTTGTAGCCTCTGTTTACAACGTCCAGGATCCATTTGTCTGTTGTGACAATATGCCAATTTCTTGCAAATAATGCTAGCTTTCCACCCAAAGGTGCTGCCAGCTGAGACCTGCTTGGCATGGAAATGAGGGAGTCATTGGGTTTGCTTCCTGTATTGTTGTGCACTGTCTTTGCCACCTCTTGGTGCTGGAGTTTGCCATTGTCGGCCTCTATATGATCCTTGTGATTGCCCTCTGCCCCTTGTGCGTCTGTATCTACCTCTTTGGGGCTGGTCAGTGGCTGGAAAGGACCAGTTTTTTGAAGGCCAATTTCTGCTAAAACGTGGTGGTTGGACCTGTAAAAAAGCTTTGACAGTTTGCATAGATTTGGCTTTTTCTTCCATTTTCCGTAATATCTCCTCAGCATTAGTACCAAACAGCACATCCTTTTGTAAAGGAGCATCTAGAAGTTTAGCTTTCACATGATCAGGCAAGCTTTGTTCCCTAAGCCAGGCATGTCTACGAATCACTGATCCTGTAGCAGCCGCTCTACTTGAGGCCTCTAGGGCATCATAGCCACATTGTAAGGTGTGTTTACCCACTTGCTCTGCACTATGCATCATATCCTGTAACTCCTTTAAATCTGGTTGTTCAGGTTGAGACATTTTATTCCTTAATTGTGATAACAGGAACTGTTGATATTTAAGCATATGAAACTGACAATTTAAGGCCCTCATGGCAAGGGTGGCCGAGGTATATACCATTTTTCCCCACCTTTCTAAAGATCTTGACTCTCTTTCGGCAGGAAGTGGATTCTTGGCAGTAGAGGCCTTCAATCCCTTGGGGCCTTGAGAAATGGTTTCAGGGTCAGCATTATGGCTTTTGTAGAGAAATTGGTGAGAGTTAGGAACTCTGTAGTATCTATCAGGTTTGACTGGTGCAGGAGGCAGGGAATCCGGGTTAAGGCAAGCCTCCGAATAAACATCATCAAGTATGTCCAAAACAGGAGGTATCGCCAGAGGCCTGTGTTGAGGTAACAAAAGAAATTCCCTAAGTCTTTTCTTGGAATCAGGAAAGTCTTGGCCTTCCCAATGGAAGTGTTCCCTTAAAGTGTGCAAGGTTTCCCCAAAGGAAAAATCCTCAGGAGGAGATACAGAAGGAATGGACTGTTCTGCATCCGAATCTTCAAAAGAGGAGTAAGAGTGTTCCTCTACATCAGAATGTTCTGATAAAAAGGAGCCCTGATCAGAAGAGGGAGAATCTTCCTCCACTCTGGGTCTCTTGTCTGGAGGGGGTTGAGAACCCCTGATAAGAGTAATCAAATCCTCAGCCATTTTCAGCATCTGTTTTTTTTTTAGGCATGGGGCCTGGAGAAGGGCCCTGTGCAACAGGCCTCTTGGGATGCCTGGCTGCTTTGGATTTAGTAAAGGCCTTAATAGAAAAAGAAGATGAGGGTCTAAAGACACCATGGGTGGAAGTGGACCTGTCCACATTAGGAGGCACAACATTAACAATGGCTTCGGTTGTAGTCTGGGAAAGGGCAGAGGTACCTGCGGTCTCGGGTACAGAGGACACCGCCAAGGGAGTGTCGTCGGTAGTCAGGGACTGCAAAGGCGTCTCGCTGAGAACCGGAGCACGTGTAGCCGGTTTTGGCGTGGTGCCGGTGGGGACCGCGGACCTCGCGTGTCGATCCTTGTCCTTGCGTTTTTTGAACAAAACGGTAGTCGGAGTCTCCGACGACATTTTATAATCAAAGGCTTTACCAAAAAAGTGTTGGGCGAACTCCGCCCGACGCTTAATAGTGTGTTTATTGAAAGCGCAAAAGTGACAACCCGAGACGTCGTGGTCTGGGCCTAAACAAGGTATGCAGAGGGAATGGAAATCCTTATGCGGTATTTGCTTCCCACAAGAAATACAATTATTAACTTTTTCTGACATCGGTCTGAGGCAAGAAAAGTTTCCCCAACGGGGTACTTAGCTTTAATGAAGACTTCGGTTTCCAATTTTTTTGTAATTCAGGAGCTGGCCGACCGGCACTTGCGAACTGCTTCTGCTTCGGGCACCGCGCGGCAAAAAAGACTGAAGAACATGGCGTCAGCTGTGTCTTATATACTCTGGCCTCACTGACGTCAAGAGAGAAAGTGACACCAACCGACGCCAGACCTAGACTTTGGAATTCGGCCGACCGAGGACCCGCCTGACAGCAGAGAACCCATCTGTGATTACTGCAGCTGTATGCACGATGAACATCTGGCATTTTTCTGTCAACATGCTAAAACTTATAGTGATGTACGCTGGAAAGTGCAGAGATGTCTGCATAAAGCAACACCGAAACTCACTGTTCACAAAGAAAACATTACTTCGATTTCACTGTTGACTAACACCAGTGAGCTACTTTCTACTCTCAGAAGAGACTCCCAGTATGTGTGCCAGTTCAAGGTTTCGCAAAATCAGGAAAGGAAACTTTCCAGAACATTACCCCTGCATGGCACAGTCCATCACCTAGCAGAATCTAAACGTAGTACACCTAGGTAGGGGATATACAAAACTGAAGGGAAACAAAGTATATTGCCAAATTTAAACGTGGAAAACCTGCACATCACAAAAACATAGCAGCACCAGACATTTTACAGAAGTAATGTTAACAATTACTGGGAAAGAGCAAACATGTCAATAAACTTCATTCGTAACAAGTCAATTTGTAATACAAATGCTGACTCAATAAAAGGGTCCATTAAGTACTTATAAAGGGTGGCAAGAACTTTTAAGAACATACTTTTTTAAAGTATACACAGACATGCCTTTTATGGTCTCTGTGACTGCTTCCCTAGCACTGTTGCTAATACAGCCTATAACGTGGATGGTATCTGTGAGGATCAAAAGCTGAAGAGGCACACAGTCTTCTGACAGCTTCGCCCTCATGACCAAACCACACCAACCGTGGGTAAATCCAGCATTACCCACACCCAGGTGTGGGTTATTGCTCAAGTAAATTATGTCTGAGGACCCTGAACCTGTTAGGAACTTGCACCATGCTTTGAGGTACTGCAAAAGCAAAGCCAGCCCTACTACCTGAATGGTAATCTGGTCTGTAATGCTTGAAAAAATGTGCACAAAAGTCATAGTGGCAATGTTACATACACAATGAAAAGAAACATTTTTGAAGATAACTTTAAAGGGGGGTGGACAGTGAATGGTGGAATCTCTAGTTAAGTATCGGCCGACGTGTCCAGCTACAGTATTTCCATGACTATCAAAACTTAGTGGACTGATCCAGGTATTTAGCAAGACTGGATGTTTGGATTGGTCCAGTTAGAACAGCACCCAACCTACCAGTCTGCATCTATGGTAGGAAAAATCATTTTTGCCTCATTCTCAAAGTATGAAATATACAAAACTGGACAGAACAAGTAGAGAGTTCAGATCCCAACACAAGCATGAAGGATTAGCCAGTCTTGACAGACACCCTGCACTAAAAGAAAACTGTGCCAAGTTCCCTTTGCATTTCTTGAGTAACTTCATGCCTGGATGATGGCTCGTAAAAAGAATCTTCTTGGACAGGGATCCGGAAAAGGCAGGCTCAGAAGATGGGAGAGTGTCAACTTTTCAGCTGCAAAACTGTGGATCCAGAGAGAGGGAAATAGACCTTCTTGAGGATATTCTACAAGAAAGTTGAGATGGCAGGGGGAGGGGTTTAATGGCAATCAGACACATGGGTGAAAGATGCACGTCAGAAAAAATTTTATTTATTTACTTTTACATTTGTTAACCGGGTTAGTGTGTCTGGGTTCTTAGAAGCCCTTTTTCAGCAGAGACTCGAGGAGAAAAGCTCCCAAAAAATAAAAAAAAGTTTAAGTAAACAAATAGTAAAAACAAAGATAAATACAGATAACCAGACCTTGGTCAGAAAGTCCTGACACTCAAGGGAGAACTGAAAGGTTAGGGCAGATTGCTGGATCAAGCTGCTTCCTTCTAGTTCAGTGTGAAAATCTCCAACTGGCTAAGCAGGACTTCCTCTTACTGGGTCTGCCTACATGCTTGTTTGTTTATTTACTTCAATGTTTTCTCCAGGGTAGAACACTGATGATGGCTGATCAAGTTTAGGTTCAGCTCAGAGATAAAGGACAAAAACAGACCTGAAAATAACTCCTTACTGAAAGAACACTAAACAGTATGTACCAACAATAACAGAATATGAAACAGGTGTTGTATACATTAGGTGCATAGTACATAGCAAGAACTGAGATAACTGTGGGAATCCAACACTTACAAATGGGGGGGTGGGGGGGTGCAGAAGTGAGACAAAGTATGGGTGAAGAACATAAGATGGTAGAAATTTACGAACTCTTAATTAACAGACATACAGGGAGGGTGGATGAAAATAGTTCATGGAAATTACGTTATGTGCTGGGAAGAGAAGCAGATGCATTTGGCCTGTTTAAAAAAGGGTTTTAGTTGGGTTTGAAACTCTACACAAGAGGTCATATCTTTAAGGGACTCTCAGAGTTTGGAGCCAAGAAAAGAAAAGCTGTGGTTTCTGCGCTGCACTTTAGTCTTGGGGTTAATAAAAAAAAGAAGTTATGTCCTTACCATAACGTTCCATGTAGAGTGTTCATCTCGCCTTTGTTCTTACACACGGGTTCGGAGCCGATCCTCGGCTCCAAGTTGGCCGAATTGCCAAGCTCTGAATCTCAGAGAAGCTCGAGACCAGCCCATATCCCACAATCCTCCCTGCCATTACTCGGATCTAGTTTGCAAACAAACCAGACCAAAAGATCCAACACCTCCGGTGCTAGAAGTATACACTCTCTTCAGCCATTCAGATACACTCTCTCACCATAGCAATAACTAATGGTCTAAGCATATATCCCATGATACACGGGACCATATACCCCGGAAGGGGTCAAGACACCTCGATCAGACTCTAATCCTACCAGTTCTTCCAAACACGTTGGGGGGGGGGGGGTGTAAGAACAAAGGCGAGATGAACACTCTACATGGAACGTTATGGTAAGGACATAACTTCTTTATGTAAGAGTGTTCAATCTCACCGTTTGTTCTTACACACGGGTAGCGTCCCTAGCTCCGTCACCCCACATGACTCATGGAAGAACGTTCCTAAGCACAGTGGAACCAAATGATGTCCTATCCTTGGAGACTTTGTCCACTCTATAATGAGTGATGAAAGTATGTGGTTTAGACCATGTGGCTGCTGCACAAATAGTGTCCAAAGGCAAACGAGCTGCATGAGCTAAGGAAGTGGAGACGAATCTGGTAGAATGGGCCTTAGGTTTGGTGGGTAAGGACTGCTTTGATTTAGAGTATACAAATGTTATACAGTCAGCAAGCCATTTAGATAGTGTACGTTTAGTAATTGCCATTCCCTTTTTATTGTCTGCAAATGCGATGAAGAGCTGATCCATTTTCCTGTAAGCTTTGGTCCTATCCAAATAAAATCTTAATTGCCTGTGAACATCCAACTTGTGCAACATATACTCCAGTTTGTTAGTATGGTTTTTGAAAAAGGTAGGGAGTTCTATAGACTGGTTAATATTTGTAACTGAGCATACTTTTGGAAGGAAAGATGGATTTGTACGCAAAGAGACCCTGTCTGGATGGAATATCAAGTAAGATGGTCTGACCGATAATGCTTGCAACTCTGATACTCTACGAGCTGAGGTCACGGCGACAAGAAACAGCATCTTACACGATAAGAACTTTAAGAGACATGACGAAGCAGGTTCAAAAGGTGGCAACATGAGTTGCGACAGCAACAAATTCAGGCTCCATGGAAAGAAAGGTTTTCTTTCAGGCGGTCTAAGATGGAAGGTTCCTTTCATAAAGGCCTTACAAAGTCTGTGAGACATAATGGGAGAACCTTCCTCACCAATATGGAAGTTTGATATGGCCGCCAACTGTACTCTTAGCGTGGAAGTAGAAGCTCCTTCGTGAAAAAGGATGGATAAGAATTCTAAAATTTTATGTAGAGGAGCTACCAAGGGGTCTAAGTTTTGGCTAGATGCCCAATATACAAAGCGTTTCCACTTACTCGTATAGAGTTTAGTAGTGGAAGCTTTATGAGAAGCAACCAGAATGTGTTGAACTGCCGGGGGGAGTAGATGAGACCTGGCTAGGCAGGGAAGCGGAGCAGCCAAGCTGCTAGTTTGAGGGACTGTAGAGACGGGTGAGGAACTCCCGACGAATGTGTCAGTAGATCTGGTACTGGGTCCAGAATCCATGGTTCCTCTATTTGATGGGCTTGAAGAAAGGGGAACCATATTTGACGAGGCCAGAATGGGGCTATGAGTATTATAGTCCTTTCCAGGTTCCTGGTTTTCTGTAGAAATCTGGGAATCAAAGGAGTAGGCGGAAATGCATATAGGAGACCCGGGGGCCAATCGTGTATCAGTGCGTCCCTGGGGACATCCCCCGGAGGGGGTAGAAGGGCAAAGTAGCTTCTGCATTTTGCATTCAACGGGGAAGCAAACAGATCGCAGCAAGGCTGGCCCCATTTGCGGAAGATCTTTCCCACTGTCTGTGAATTGAGGGACTACTCGTGAGGTAACAGGATGGCTCTGCTCAACCTGTCCGCAATGACATTGGATGACCCCAGGATGTGCGTTGCTATCAGAAAGCGACCCGTGGACTCTGCCCATTGCCAAATTCTCATGGCCTCTCTGCATAACGGGTAAGACCTGGTTCCCCCTTGCTTGTTTATGCACCAGACTACAGATATGTTGTCTGTCTGAACTGCTACTGTTCCTAGAGGTAAGAGGGCTTGGAAGTGTTGCAACGCCAGGAACACCGCCCTCAACTCCAGAACATTTATATGTAGAGTGTACTCCATGCTGGACCATTCTCCTTGGACTGTTCTTCCCTGGAAAAAGGCCCCCCCACCCTATCAGGGAAGTGTCCGTGGTTATTGTGGCTGTTGGACTGGGTAGAACGAACGGACGACCCATAGTGAGGTTCTGATCGCGCACCCACCATGAGAGGTCCCGTCTGCAAGAGTCTGTTATCCTGATCTCGTGCGCTAGGGGTAGGTGTTGGAACGACCACTGCGCGAAGAGCAGCCATTGTAGGATCCTCATGTGTAACCTTCCCATAGGAACTGCAATTAGTGCGGCTGCCATCAGTCCCAACACTTTTAACATCAGTTTGGCTGGGGCTTTCTTGCTAACCAGAAGAAGAACCTGCTATTTGAGGGTTGAAGCTCTTATTGGAGGGAGCGTCAATAGTGTCGACCGTGTATTTAGGTCTGCTCCGATGAAGGAAATACACTGTGAGGACGATAAGCAAGACTTTTCGAAGTTTATGGAAATCCCTAAGTGGGAAGAAAGGCTGACTGTGTAGTCTCTGGCTTGCAATAGACGACGCTCGGTGGTGGCGGTGAGGAGCCAGTCATCCAGATAGGGAAACACCTGGAATCCTTGTCGTCTCAAGTGAGACGCAACTACTGCCATGCATTTGGTGAATACCCTGGGGGCTGAGGTGAGTCCAAAGGGCAGAGCTCGAAACTGAAAGTGACTGGCTCCCAGCCGGAAGCGCAGGTGATCTCTGGATGGTCTGGCCATTTTGATGTGGTAGTACGCGTCTTTGAGATCTATAGAGCACATCCAATCGTCCTTCTGTAAGAATGGAAGGATCGATTGAAGCGTGACCATCCGGAACTTTTCCTTCTTCACGAAGTTGTTGAGATGGCTGAGATCTAAGATCAGTCTCTAGTCCCCTGTCTTTTTTGTAACTAAAAAGAATCTTGAGTAAGTTCCGAATTCTCTTTGGTCCGCCGGGACTGGTTGGATGACTCTGTTTTCGAGCACCTTTGAAATTTCTACAGCTGCTAGCTTTCGCAGACGGGGTGGCACGTCTGGAAACTTTCTTTGTAGAGGTGGCGTTGATGTGAAGGGGATTTTGTATCCTCTGGTTATAATGCTTTTTACCCAAGAATCGGAAGTAATGTTTAGCCAGGCCAGTGGGTATAAAGCCAAGTGACCCCCGACTGCCTCCAGAGCAGGACAGCCGGGCCTCCCTTCAGGAGTGCTGGAAAGGCTTCCCAGGGACGGAATCCCTGTCGCCTTGGTTATGCGGACTCCCTCTGCCGCCGGGGCGGCGTCTTCCATTTCTACCCCCTCCTCTGCCTCTGGAGGGAGTATCACTCTGTGTGGTCTGGAAAGATCCCAGATTCTTACGGAACCACATTTTTCCGCCTCGTTGCCCTTTGGGGTATGGTCTAGTAGGAGCAGAAAAACGGACCCAGACAGGAAACAGGGTCTTTCCCTCTTGCTCGCACCGAGTGAGAGTCTCCTTAACCTTGGGCCCGAAAAGTGTAGCACCATCAAAAGGGGCATTGGCAAAGGAAGACTTGAAGGCTTCCGCAAAGGAGCACAGCCGCATCCATGATTGTCTTCGAAGAGCAATCGCTGAAGCTGCGGCTCTACTCGATCCCTCGGCTGCATACGAGATGAGCCTCATGGATGAGTTTACTATGGAGGTGAGGGTGTTACGTTGTGCTGTTACTTTTTCTGAAACAGCAGCATCTGTGTTACCCTGGAGGGTATCTGTCAGCTCCTTGATGAGATCCCTCTGCAAACGTGTGAAGTGAGTCAAATAGTTTAGTGAACGCATGGAAAAAGTCGCTGAACTAAAAACGCGCTTCCCATATCTGTCCATAGTCCTAGAATCCTTATTAGGAGGATGAACAGATGAGGAAGACTCAGACATCTCCTTTTTTGTGGCTGCCGCCACCACCATAGCATCGACAGGAACTCCCTTGGTGAGATAAGATTTATCTTGGGGGGCAGTGATGAACTTGTTTGGTTTCCTAGGGACTGGTTCCACTGTATCAGGTGCCTCCCATGCCCTTCGAGCAATCAAATCCATTAATTCATCGAAGGGCGGAGTCACCCAGGAGGTAGAAGGTTGAGCCCCAAAAGCCTTCAGCAGCACCGACTCGTCCTCAGTGGGGGCTAGGGATTGCCAATCACCCCTCTGTTTCAAGATCTCCAGGATGTCTGCAAATGACACATCTGCGAGGGTGATTTGGGGGACCCCTCTGCCTCATCCAAGTCGGTGTCAGACGTTAGAGATTCCTGTAGGGAATCTATGTGCCTCCTCTTGCACAAGCATTTCCTCGGGACCTCATCAGAGGGGGCTTCTGGTGAGGCCTCCAAGGAACAGGGGGAACCCTCTGGGAGTGGCTGAGGCAATTGGGCTCTATGCTTGGGATGGATCGTGGGAGCAGAAACAGAAAGTGGCCCTTTTGGGGAAGGAGAAGATTCCCCTGATGATGTGGTTGTCTGTGCAGACAATACTTTCCTCATAAGGTCAAAGGCCCCCGAACCCCTGGCCGAGGGCTCCCCCGGTTCCGAAAAACACGGAAGCATCCCAGACCCAGGTGCCGTGGGCTCCGACCCCGAGGACGGAGCCGAGCCAGTCTGTGCCGAGGCCCTGGGAGGGAAAGTCGGTACCGACAGGTCGGTACGACTCTCGGTCCCGGAACCGAGGAGAGACAGTCGGCTCCGCGACTCCCCTATCGGTTCCGAAGGAGTCGAAGTCAATGGCGTCGATCGTGCAATGGACGGTTTCGGCACCAAGGGCTCCACTATCATCAGGTCATCCTCTCCCGGCTCCGAGATCTGGATGGGTCTCGAAGGAGGACTCATTGGAGATATGGGGAGGCCTTCTAGTTTTGACACCAACTGGGAGGAAACTGCAATTAACTTAGAAAGGGCCGTGTTTTCCATGAGTTTCTGCATGACACGATCCACATCTGTGTCAGATAAAGGTCTGGAAGAACGGGTCGAAGGAGCCGAAGATGGCACCGACCGAAGAATGGACGGTGGTGGCAGTTCCGACACCGGTTCCAAGATCTGGGGTTCAGGAAAAGATAAATGTTCAACGCTCGGCCCCAAGATCTGTGGAACCGGCGAACGAACCCTAGAAGATGAACTCGGAGCCGATGACATGGGCTCCGACATCTTCGACCCCTTTGAGGATTTAGAAGCCTGATCCGGCTTGTCCAAAGCCTCTTGAAAGGCAGGCTTCAGTAACCCTCTGTCTATGAGCTTCCTGTGCCTATCTGTCATGACCCCCCTGCTAAAGGAATGGCAAATAGAGCAATCCTCTTGAAGATGGAGAGGGCCAAGACAGTAGACGCAGGAAGCATGATTGTCAGTAATGGACATTTTCTGCCCATACTGACATCTTTTAAAGCCAGATTTAGCTTTTTCTGACATACTAATATAACAACAATAACTAATGAGTATAGAAAAAACTGCTAATCCTATATGAATATAGATATGTGGAAAGGGCTATATAAAAGAAGACACTCACAAAAAACCACACCCAAAGAAGAAGGGTTAGGCCACAAAAGGGTGCCTGAAGAAAAAAAAGGGTGTATATATATATATATATATATATATATATATATATATATATATATATATATGTGTGTGTGTGTGTGTGTGATATATATATATATATATATATATATACACACACACACACACACACACACACACACACACACACATATAACACACACACACAGCACTTCTATAACAACCTAAGAAATATAAGGTAATATCAGGAAAAAAAATCAGTATCTTATCTGTAAATAGTAAGCAAATCTCAATTTTCTATCTGGTCCGAGCTCTCCTCGATCCGATCTGTTGCAGCGGCAAACTAGATCTGGGTAATGGCAGGGAGGATTGTGGGATATGGGCTGGTCTCGAGCTTCTCTGAGATTCAGAGCTTGGCAATTCGGCCGACTCGGAGCCGAGGATCGGCTCCGAACCCGTGTGTAAGAACAAACGGCGAGATTGAACACTCTTACATCGTGTGTTTGCCCTCTAATATTACAACAAAGGGATTTTCATGGTTACTTTAGCACTACTGAAAAGGCTTCAGCACAAAGCAGAGGGGAGGGGGTGCAAAAGGTCTGCTCTTTGCTTCAAGAGTAGCCATTTTGCTTTACTGATTGTTTGGCAGTGATGCTCTTGTCCAGGGGGAAAATATAACGAACACATTTTGTTAAAAATGCGCTGCACAGTTTGAGAGTATTTAAGGCAGAGGCTATTAATAAAAAGCTGAACTGAAGCTGGGCAAATAAGATTGCTTTACCTACTGCAGACAATGCAATAAAAGAAGGAAAATGGAAACTTGTATAGTCCCAAAAGAGAAAGAAATTATTCTGTTCCTGTCTTACTTTTCAAAGAGTGTATCAAAATTCAGAATATAGTCAAATCAGATGACCAGACATTTGAAGGTGGAAGTAGTTTCAACCAGAGTGATGTTAAGGTCTTCAATATCTAAAATATTAGTGGCTAAAAAATTTAAGTTTTGGTGTGCTCTAAATGGCATAGTACGGCTTTAGTATTGATTTAATTCAGTGGTAGTATACGTATGGTTTTAAGTATAGACAGGCGAGATTAGACTAAAATTAATTTTGCTGGGAGGAGTATCTGCACAAAGTCAATGGGGAGTTTATGAAAATTAAAAATTAGTAGAACACCAACCATAGAACCTTTCAAAACATCTTTTAGGAGGAGGTCACTGGCAGATATCAAATTGATAACCTTAATTCTGTTAAGTATACTAGAGAGGCATTATTAGAACCATCAGGTAGCATTTTTGCTACTACCTACTTCAAAAAAACTATAATGATGGCATGCACTACAAACCTCTAAAAAAAAAAGAGTGACAGCGAGGTTACCTTTATCCACAGTAAGTAGAACTTTTCCAGTTAACATCCACAGTACTATAATGATGCTGCGACTTGCCCAAAAGCCATGCTGTGTCAGAGAAAGTAATTTATAGTGGTCGAAATACTGTGCAAGTTGGCAGCAAATTATTTTTGGATAATTTTACAGAACACTGAGAAGATATGGGCCAGAATTAAATTAGAGGCACTGTTTCTTTAGGTTGTTTGGCTAGAGTTTTTGCTAGTGCGGTTCTCTATGTGCAGGGCAATATGCTTTATGCAATATAATGAAGATATTGTAGGGGGGGGGGGCTTAATGAATGCCATACAATAGTATATATGAATCTGATCCAGTATGGGAATCTAGTAAAAGTTATTCAAGTAGTGCTATAATGCTGACTTTCAAGATGGCTGCACACTGATCAACAGGTTAATCTTAACTACCCCAGTATGAAAACAAACTACAAGAGAAGGGCCAGTAAATGTCAGTTTGACAAACATTTGGTCACTTGCTGATAAATTATACTACTTGAATGCCAGCAAAGATGATGCTTGGAAAGCCTGAGAGAAAATGAACCTGAACAACAATAGAAAAATCTGCTCGGGAAGTATTCTGCAGCTGTTCAGCAAGTTGAAGTTGCAGCTAAGGTACAGAAGATTACTTCCAAAATTTAGTAAAAACAAATCATATCCACTCGGAGGTGTTTAAAATAAATGAAACACTGAAGGGATGTATCAACCCAAATTATCAAAAGACTGAAAAAGAAAAAAAAACATAAGCAGCTTTAACTGGCTATTCAGACGAACTAATAAAACTGCAAAAATCAGAGGTTGAAATAAAGAAAAAAAAGACAGCCGAGCATGAACCTTCTAAAGAAGAAATGTTTCACCAGACATTAGTAAAGAGACCAGGGAACACCTGAGACTTTCTGCTATACCAGGGGAACTAGAACTGGTCTTCCAGATCTGGAACCGTTAATTGAGAAGGTGCATTATACTTGTACTCCAAAACCAGTCTTGAGAAAGCAGCCATGACCTGTATTAATAAAGATGCAATCATGCCAGAAGAAAGAGTTGTTGCTAACAAAGTCATGGCAAAAAAAAAGTATTAAAACTGGAGATAAAGTATTTCTGAAAAATAAGTACTCACTGTACACCAGGCAATAGGGGAATGATGAGAGGTAGATGTGAGATTCAAGCAGCTGTATCCAGCTGCTTTCAGAATATTTTTTTTTCCTGGAGGATCACATACATTTTTAGATGCAGAACAGGCTTAGGAGGAAATAATGTTTATAAAACAAAGACCAGCATGTAGAAGGGGACTCAGTTTCTCATTCTTCTGACATTAAAAACCAAAAAGAGATTTTTGCCACAGAAAATGTTTCCACTGTTCTAAAGGAAAATATTTGTGACACAGAAAAAAAGGCACAACCCTTGGCTACAAGAATAAAGAGCACCTTGGGTTTGAATGACAGACTGCTGATGGGGCATGGAGAAGTTCAGGAAGACTAGCAACACTGAAATTAACAAATAAATGGGAGACTATAAAAGCATCAATCTCATTGGACACAGGAATAGACATGGGAAATATAACTTTACAAAAACTGTCTGAGAGACTGAACTTGAATGAATTTGTTAAACATGGGCAAGCTTTATACCCCACTTTATATCATTAGTACTGAAGGGACAAAATAGGCAAAACAGTTTTTGCTCTTGTTAATACATGTATAAACAATTTCATGATGTGAATAGCATACTATATTGTAAAGCAGTTTTAGTAGTGCGCATTCAAGGATATTTTAAATGTGAGGTGGGGGGTCTTATCAGTGACTGCTGTATATGTTAAAGACAGTAAAGCAAGCAGGTACATTTTCAGTTGTAAGGTTTAACATTATAAGAAAATAAGGTATGCTGGATGGAAGCAAGTCAGAAAATGCTGTAGTCATGGGCTGCTGGGGAGCGGGATGCTAAAGTGTAATGGTTATGTTATATGTAGAAATATCATAATTTGACTTGTTTTTACAGGGAAAGACGTCTAGATCAATTTCAATGGCTTAAGCTATAAACACATTTTGTAATAGACTTGAAAAAGACCAAATTATGAAAGGCATGTTGTTGTGTCTTTCGGCTTTTCCCGATTAGGGGTCGCCACAGTTCAACTCTGCTCCGCTAATGATTGGCAGTAGATTTTTACGTGCCGAGCTGCCGGCCCTGATGCACAACCTTCAACAAAGGTACGCCCATTCACGCATGTTTCCACACAGAAGACGCTCTAGCTGAGAATCGAACAGGACGTCTTTACTGTGAGGCGACAACGCTACTGCAGCACCACCACCGCAGTACAAATGGTAAATTTCTTGCATATGCAAAGCAATTAGCTCCCCCCCCCCCACCATTAGCAAATGCTCTCGTTGGGAGGCAAGTATGGAGGCATAGGCACTTAGCCAGAGAAGTGCACATACTGTGTGCCAAGTGAAACCTACAAAATTTTTTCATGCATCTGCAAAGGTGTTAACTTTTTCTTCTTCCTCTCTTCTGTCTGCTGGAGGTGGGCTATCTGCAGGTGCAAGCAACTAATCTTGAGAGTTGTAAGCACTCTTTGCCAAGATAAATGTATAAAGGTATGATAGCAATGCATTCAGTGAAATATAAAGTTTAAAACTGTGGGAAGTGAATAAGAAGTAATAGCCTCCGCAGCAGCCTATTTAATGCATTTAATAGAAAAATGCACAAATTAGCATACATAAAAGTAGTCAATATACCTTTGTCTTAGCGGTAAAAGATAAATTAATGAATTCAAGCAAGCAAGCTGTTTTTCACATCAAGGAGAGGAACAGAAATAAAAAAAAAGAACAGACATATCACTGTAATTGAGAACACAAGCTATGTCATGCACTTTAGTATGGGTAACCTTAATTTTGTTTTGGTAATGCATGTGGGAGCTGCTGTTTATTTGGGAAAACTGCTCCTAGCCGGAGAGAGAAAACTTTATTTTCTGAAAATGTATACAGTTTTGTGACTCTGCCAAATATTAATAGAGAGGAGCAACAGCTTTCTAGCATAATGGCAACTATGTCGAAATTATCATGGAATGTAAATGGCCTTACAGTTGCAGACAAAAAAAGCAGAGAGTACTAAATTTATATTAAGAAATGTAGGGTGCAAACAGCAATGCTAAACAGACATCTGGAAAGAAATCAGAATGCGAATTCAGATAAGAAAGGATTTCAAGAATAGTCAGCAGATCATCACGGGTAAAGGAAAAGGGGAGCAATAATACTGGATGCTAGAGTGGCTCCAAGCACAACAGAAGTGGAAAAGGGACAATAATGGTAGATTTGTAGTAATAAGAGGCTGTCTACAAGGAAGAAAGATTATGCTGGCATGTACTTGTATCCCATGAAAAACTACTACTGTAGAGCTAAGAAAATCAGGGGGAAATAATTAGGTTTAGCAAGGAATATTATTTATGGATGGGGACTGGAACTTATTTTCAATACTGAGGATATATCCAGGAGACCTAGAAGGGTAATATAACAAAACAGGGTAGATTTCTAAAGAATCATATGAAAATATTTGGTATGGAAGATATGAATTAAGTAGAAGGAACTCAAATTACATACTTCCCAAAACACAACTGAGCAAAACTGAATAGAATTATATGTCATAGGAACATGTACATTTAATTGAAATCTATGACACACATCCAATAACTAATTCACATCATACAACAATGAAAACTAAGATAAATATGCAGGGCCATGAAGCAATAACCTCATACTTGCTTGTCAAAGGAATTTTAGGAATGGGTAGTGGAAATTATTAGAGCATCATTAGGGAGGTTAGTAATTTATGGCAGAAGAGATAGCGAGTGGGATAAAATAAAAATGAGAGTTTAAAACAAGGTGAAAATAAATGAGAAATATGCGGGAAAGGAATCACACAAATTATTTGAAGGGGTTGACAGATTAATGCTGTGCAGAATAAGGGGAATCTTACATAACAAGAACTGCAGTGTGCTAAAGGGAAAATAAAGTTGTATATGGATAGTATGCATGAATTTAAAAAAGGTTCCTGTTAAGCTACTTTGACAACTACTTAGGCAGCACAAAGTAGAAAAGGTTGTAGCCAAACTTAAGTATCCTAAGACAGAAATATAACCAAAGAAGCTACAAACATTCCATACATTTCAGAAATTTAATGAACATTTCTACAAAGTAGTGGAATGTGGAAACAAAGAAAAAACACAAAATGGTAATACTTATGGAAGACTTAATTATGCCAAGGTCAGCGAAAGTTAAGATTCAACAATTAATAAGAGATGAGGAAAAACAAACAGTGACATGTAAAATTAGGAAGTCTCCAGGAGCAGACAGTTTGACTTTCTTACTTCCTAGCTTCCAAAGAAAAAATATCTGCAAGATTTACTTTAACAATATTTTAAACAAAGGGGAGCACCAGCACATTGGGAGAAAGCTGTGGTGGCTGTACTGTCCAAAGAGTGTAAAACACACTTCGGATCAAGATTCAAATAGACCCATGTCAATTTTAAATAATAACTATAAATTGTTCATATCTAGATTAGCCAAGAGAATGACAAAGATGTTGTTAAAACTAACAAGTATGCATTAGTGTGGTTTTGTGGAGGGGAGGGAAAAAGCTGGCAAAACTACTAGAACAATGACACAGAGGGAAGCAGAATGCAAGACAACAGCTACTGTTTGAGAGTCTTGATGCAGCAAAACATTCAGTGCAGTCAGCTGAGATTTTACAATTAGGGCAAAGTAAGCATTTGAGTTCCCTAATAAAATAACAGGATTAATTAGTAAAATATGTGAAGGATCAGAAGCAAGAATTAAGGTAGGATAGTTCCTCTCCAACAAGCTGTGTTTGAATAGGGGAATCTCACAGAGGTGTCCTTTTTTCCATTATTTGATTTATATTACAGCAAAATAAATAAAGTGGAAAGTGATGATGACAGAACAATAGGAAAAAAGAATCCAGGGATGTCCTCTTTCTCCTTTATTTGTTTCACCATTACAGCTACCTGCAAAGAAAATATGGGACTTAGAAACTCAAGGAAATGGCTGGCATGGTAATTAAGAAAAGTTAGACTTATTCTTACAGATGGTATTTACTTTGGACTCAATACATCCAGAAAATGAAATTTCAGTATTGTACAGCATTCTGAGACAGTTTCAAGTCTTCCTAGGATACAAAATTAATGGAGATAAAAGCTATTGCAGTTAACTGTGTACCCCAAATACATTGGTTCAGCAATAAAGTACAGTTTTGTACCTACCATAAATGTAGATGTTCGAGTGTTCACCCTGCTGCAGTCATCACACTTGGGTTATCCTGCCGTCAGGCGGTCCCGTAGTCGGCCTGAGTTCCAAAGTCTTGGTCCAGCGTCGGTTGCTGTCGCTTCTTCCCCGACGTCACTGCGCCAGGGGTATATAAGAGGTATCCAACGCCATTTTCTTCAGTTTTTCTTGCCCCAGATGTCAGGTGCCCCCAATAGGTAGGCAATATATATATATATATATATATATATATATATATATATATATATATATATATATATATATGTAGCTATATAAAAATGTACATAAAAAAATAAAACAATACCTTCTGGCACAAGCAAGTACACCACAGAGATTGTATAGGATAGAATGGTATAGATAAGTCCAGCTAGTCCAGAGGGGATGGAGGGAGGTTAACCTGGACTGCAGCAGGGTGAACACTCGAACATCTACATTTATGGTAGGTACAAAACTGTACTATGTTCATCGTGTTACCCTGCTGCAGTCATCACACTTGGGTTGAATCCCAAAGCTAAGGATGGGTGGTGGAGTTGAACAGGGTTAGAAGAAGCTAGTAGGCCCTGCAAAACTGCAGTGGCAAAACCAGCTCTAGTCTTAGAATATAGAGGTAAGTGATAGTGTTTGGTGAAGGTGTGCACTGAACTCCAAGTTGCAGCTTCCAGAATATCCTTGGTTGGCACCCCCCTGAGAAAGGCTGCTGATGTAGCTGTAGCCCTGGTGGAGTGGGACCTAATGTTAGCAGGTACCGGTTTCCCATGATGCGTGTAGCAGAAATGTATGCAATGTCCTATCCATTTTGAAATGGTCTGTTTTGAAATAGCTTTTCCTTGTGATCCTGCAGCATAGGCTACACAGAGCTGGTCAGATTTTCTGAAAACCTTAGCTTTATCCAAGTAGTAACGTAATTGCCTGTGAATTTCCAAAGAGTGCAGGAGTCTTTCTCCTTTGTTCTGGGGATTTGGGAAAAAGGTGGGCAAATGAATGGTTTGGATCGTAGAGAGACTCTGCCTTGATGAAAAATGAGGAAAGGCACCACTGCCATTAGTGCCTGTAGCTCTGAGACTCTTCTAGCTAAAGTTATTGCTAGTAGCAGGGCAGTTTTCCATGAAAGAAATTTTAAATCAGCGGAAAAAGCTGGTTCAAAGGGTGGCAGTGTAAGCTTTTGCAGAACAAAGTTGAGTTCCCAAGTAGGTGTTGGTGCTCTCCTGGGCGGTCTTATGTTCTTAGCCCCTCTGAGGTACTGTCTTAGGAGTGGATGTGAAAATAAAGGAGGATTCGTGTTGTAATGAGCTGAAATTGTTGAGGCGTGGATCTTAATAGAGGAAAAGGAAAGTCCTTTGTGCAACATCTCAGTTAAATATTGTAGAATCTGAGGAATGTTGGGATCAAGGGGATTTTGGCCTCTAGCCTGGTTCCAGGCGCAAAACCTTTTCCATTTGCCTGAATAGGTTTTCCTGGTGCTGGGCCTCCTGGCCTCCAGAATGACATCCATAACAGCTTTGGATAGAGGTGTTGGCTGGTTGTTTAGGTAATTTGCCATGCAGCTAGGTTTAAAGTCTTGAGCTGGCAGTGTAGAATCTAATTGTCTCGCTGGGTGAGCAGGTGAGGAATTTGCGGTAAAATCCATGGTGGGCCGTGGGCCAGGTTCCTTAGAATTGGATACCAGTGCTGGCGTGGCCAGTCTGGTGCAATGAGTATCATTTGTGGCCTCTCTAATCTGACTTTCAGCAGTACCTTTGCTAGAAGAGGCAGTACAGGAAATGCATACACTGTTAATGTTTTCCAACTGAATGTGAGGGTGTCCACTTTCCAAGCTTGTGGTTGGAATGTCCTTGTGCAAAATTTTTGAAGTTGGTAGCTTTGGGGTTGGCAAACAGATCTATGTCTGGGCGTCCCCATTTTTGAGTTATCATTGCAAATACTTGTGGATCTAGTTTACACTCGTGGGGATCCATGATGTTTCTGCTTAGGTCGTCTGCCAATGTGTTTTTCTTTCCTGGCAGGAGTTGTGCTTGTAGCTGAATTTGGTAAGACAGTGCTGTGTTCCACAAGGTCATTGCTTGCCTGTATAGAGGGTAGGAATGTGTGCCTCCTTGCTTGTTTATGTACCACATTACTGTGGTACTGTCCGTCTTTATTATTAGTTGTCCTGGGTGTAAGAGGTCCTTGAAAGCTGTTAGGGCATTCTGTACTGCTAGCATTTCTTTTTGATTGACATGCAGATGCCTTTGATCTGTAGTCCATTTGCCCTGAATGCACTGTCCTGCCACGTGTGCTCCCCAGGCATAGTCCGATGCATCTGTTGTCATAGTTTGCCTGGCTGTGGGTAAGGTGAAAGGCTGACCCTTGTTGAGGTGACATGCCTGTGCCCACCATAGAAACTCCTGTTGAAGGCAGGGAATGAGTGGTATCACTGTTTCAAAGCTGTGGCTGTACTGAGTCCATACGCTTTTCAGGTACCATTGTAATTTCCTCATATGCAGTTTTGCAAATGGTATTAGTAGTATGCAAGATGCCATGAATCCCAAGGCCTGCAGAATTTTTTTTGCAGGGAGTTGGGTCTTTGTTGCCATTATTTTGGAGTATTGAGTCAGCTGTTGTTGCTTGTCTGGTGTGAGATAAGCCATCTGGGCCGTTGTATTCAAGCTGGCACCCAGGAATATTATGTGTTGTGAGGGCACTAGTTTTGATTTCTTTTTGTTTACTGTGTACCCTAGGCAACTTAGAAGGTGTTTGACAAATGTCAGATGCTTTAAAAGAATGCCCTTGCTTTCTGCTTGAATAAGGCAGTCGTCCAGGTATGGGTATATTTGAATTCCTCTTTGTCTGCAGTATGCAATTACTGGTGACAGGCATTTTGTGAAGACCCTGGGCGCAGTAGATAAGCCAAAGGGCAGTGCAGAGAATTGATAATGGGTTGAACCTGCAATGAAGCGGAGGTATCTTCTGCAATTTTGTCTGACAGGGACATGCAGGTATGCCTCCTTGAGGTCCAACGTTACTAGCTAAGCATTCTTGCCCAGCATGGGAAGAAGCTGCTGTAGTGTTAGCATCTTGAATTTTGGTACTTGCAGATAGGTGTTCAGAATTGAAAGATCCAGAATGGGTCTCCATGCTTTGTCCTTTCTTGGGACTAGAAAGAGTCTTGAGTAAAATCCTTGTCCTTGCTCCTGTGTAGGTACCTGTTGAATGGCTCTCATGTCCATGAGAGCTGTAATTTGTTTTTGTGCCTCTGCCCATTGATTTGGTGGCAGGTTTGGCATTCCTTTTATCCTTAGCAAGGTATGAAAGTGGAATCTGTATCCTTGTGAGACAATGTTTAGGACCCATTTGTCTTTTGTGATGATGTGCCATTTGTCTGCAAAAAGTGCTAATTTTTCTCCCAAGGGAGCTGCCAAGAGAGATTTGCTTGGTAGTTTGAAGGTTGAGTCATTGCGTTTGTCTTCTGCTAGCTTGGGGCCTGTCTTCTCCTCCTTTCTGGGTAGCAGTACCCCATTGGCGAGGTTGGTAAGGGCCTTGTGACTGACCTTCCGCCCCTTGGGCGTCTGTATTTGCCCCTCTGTGATCTGTCAGAAGCTGGAAAGGACCAGTTTTTTGTTGGCCAATTTCTGCTGAAATGAGGGGATTGTACCTGTAAAAAAACCTTGACTGTCTGCATAGACTTTGCCTTATCCTCCATTTTCTTTAAAACCTCTTCTGCTTTGACACCAAATACATCCCGCTGTAAAGGTGCATCCAATAATTTTGCTTTAACATGATCAGGTAGGGTTTGTTCTTTTAACCAAGCATGTCTACGTATGACAGACCCAGTAACAGCTGCTCTACAAGAAGCTTCCAATGAATCAAATCCACATTGTAAAGTATGTTTGCCCACCTGTTCAGCTGCATGCAACAGATCCTGCATTTCCTTGAATTCAGACTGTTCAGAATGTGTGCTCATTTTTTGTTTTAATTGAGACATTAGGAATTGCTGATATTTCAGCATGTGAAACTGACAATTTAATGCTCTCATAGCCAGAGTAGCTGAGGTGTATATCTTCTTTCCCCATCTATCTAGGGCTCTGGAATCCCTTTCAGAGGGCACAGGATTTTTAGCCATAGAAGCTTTAGCCCCTTTGGGACCTGAGAAATTGTTTCTGGGTCAGCCACAGGGATTTTATAAAGAAATTTGTGTGAGTCAGGTACTCTGTAGTATCTGACTGGTTTGGCTGGAGCAGGGGGTAGAGAGTCTGGATTTAGACTAGATTCCAAGTAAACATCATCCACAATGTCTAAAACTGGAGGGATAGCAAGTGGTCTCTGCTGGGGTAGTAAAAGGAACTCCCGGAGCCTTTTCTTAGAATCAGATTAGTCCTGGCCTTCCCAGTGGAAATGTTCCCTCATGGTATGTAAGGTTTCCCCAAAGGAGTAGTCTTCAAGGAGAGATGCTGAGGGAATAGAGTCTTCAGCATCAGAGTCTTCATAAGGGGGAAAAGTGTAATCCTGTTCCTCAGAAGAATCTGAGGAAATAGAAACCTGGTCAGAGGAAGCATAATCCTCCTCTTGTCTTGGTCTTTTATCTGGAGGGGGATGGGAACCCCTGATTAGGGTAATCAAATCTTCAGCCATCTTAAGCATCTGTTTCTTAGGCATGGGGCCTTGAACTGGAGAGTGATGTACAGTCTTTTTTGGTTTTAATGGAGTTTTAAGCTTAGCATAAGATTTAATGGTGAGTGTAGCCGGTCTGAAGACACCTTCTGCAACCGAAGGTGTTTCTACGGCACTGGGATCTCCTTCTGCTCCGGTGTCGGAAGGGCCTAATGAAGACGGCTGCAACGGCCTAGTACACTCTGCTAGAGAATCCAAAGCTGTCTGGGGTTCCAATTCTGCGGTCGTCAGGGGCTGCATAGGCGCCTCACTGAAAACCGGAAAACCGGCAACAGGCCCAGCAGAGGCCTCGGAGTCTGGCTTGTTCCTAGGCTGCCTGTCCTTATCCTTGCATTTTTTATGCATGCCGGTCGTCGGCTGCTCCGACGGCATGATATAATTAAATTTCCTACCAAAGTAATGTCGTGCGAAGTCAAAATGGCATTTGATAGTTCGTTTATTAAACCTAGCACAAAAACGACAACCTGTGACTTTGTGGTCTGGGCCTAGGCAAGGAATACAATAAGAATGGAAGCCCTTATGAGGTATTTGCTTCCTACAAGAAATGCAATTGTTAACTTTTTCTGACATCGAACTGAGGCAAGAAAATGTTCCCCAACGGGGTACTTACTTAGCTTTATTGAAGACTTTGGACTGAAATTCGATTCGAAAATCTCAGGTGTCGGCCCGACCAGCACTTGCGAACCGCTTCTGCTTCGGGCACCTCGCGGCAAGAAAGACTGAAGAAAATGGCGTCGGATGCCGCTTATATACCCCTGGCGCACTGACGTCAGGGAAGAAGCTACAGCAACCGACGCCGGACCAAGACTTTGGAACTCAGGCCGACTGCGGGACCGCCTGACGGCAGGATAACCCAAGTGTGATGACTGCAGCAGGGTAACACGATGAACATCCATATTTGTGTAGACACAGTAAGATGAAATATTTAGGTGCCTGGTTAAAAATGATTTATGACAGCTAAGGATATGTGTGAAGAGACTAAAAAGATAATATAAAAACAGAGCAGCTAGAAGTTCTTGATTACAAATATGGAAAGTAAGTAGTGAAAATATTTTTGTCCCCTTCATTTTATACACCAGTCAGGCATATTCTCAACTAGAGAAGCTGAGGACTGCAATAAAGAGCTGAAAGAATGTGCAAGAAAGATGAGTTGATCCACCTCATAAAACAAGGTGATTTAGCCTTACCGGATTTAAATGGCTACTTGAGTTAACACAGTTGAGGCTCATATGCATATCACACAACCAGAAGGTTGTAAATCAAAGTAGACAGGGATGATGATATGGGGGGGGGGGGGTCAAGAAAGAGTGCAGGATTCTGGATGCATGCATATACTAAAATAGAAAAACTATACAGAATATTAAATTCACAAAGTAGCGGAAAATTCCAACAACTAAGCTAACAAGGGACTAGAGAATGCAGATTTTTCCAACAGGGATAACTGCAAGTAAAGATATAGAAAATGGATAACATGAGGTTGGAATTTACTAGAGAAATTTGGTAAAAGAATCAATGCACCGAGTGCAAATAACTATATATAGAAAATTAGTAGAAAAGGATGAGATCAAGCAGAAGTTTGGACTGCAGGTAAGAAAGAGACGGTCTTTCCTACCAGGGATTGACAGTGTATAAGCAAACAGAAAGGAAGAAGGAAATCTTAATTGAAAGACCTGCTCTGGTGAGGTTTTTAGTCAAATCAAGAACCAAAGCTGTTGTTAAAGGACAATTTGTAGGGCTTATAAAATATTGCATGACAACTGAAAGAATCAATTAGTAGGTTAAAAAAGATTAGAAAGCATCTGAAAAGGCAATTTACAAAGTAAAAATGGGAGGACATCTGTACGGTTCCCAAACATGCAACAGAGTCCAGAAGGTTTGGGAACTTCACTTGGAAGTGTCTGCATAGGTATTTTTATACCCCAAGCATTCAGAGTTTTTTTCTTCTAGTAGACATAAAATGTTTCAGTTGTAGTAGGAAAAAGGCAGAGGTAAACTGGGATAATTTTTGGGACTGTAATGAGTAGGTAGATTTAAAAAATTCCCAACAGAATACTCTGACATAAATGTTGGGAAAGCAAACTGTTGTATCTTAGGATCTGAACTGCCTAGACATAGTAACTACTTGCCAATTCATTGCTAGTGGTTTCCAAAAAAGCAAATACCAGAAAATGGAAATCAAAATTTAAACCAACAGCAACTGAAGTATTTAATATCATGAAAGATATGAAATTACTAGGTGTGTGATCTTTAGAAAGGGAAAGAAGAAAATCATTCCGATATAACCTGAATTTGTGGGAACAATACAAAATACAGTTGTGTACACTTACCATAAACGTAGATGTTCCGAGTGTATTCACTGTTGCAGACATTAAATTTGGGTAATCTGCTAGCAGGTTGCCCTCAGTCGGCCTGATTAACAAAGTCTTGGGTCCTGCGTCGGTTGCTGACCCTTCTTCCATGACGTCAGGGGTATAAAACATGCAGCCGATGCCATTACATCAGTTTTTCTTGCCCCAAATGACAGGTGCCCCCCTAATGGGGAGCAAAATAAAATTAAAACCACAAAAATATAGCTCTAACCAAAAGCAAATGCACCAAAAAGGCTTTTAAGCATAGTAAAAGGAAAGTAGAGGTATAGCCAGAGAAAAACAGGGGGCTGGAGGGAGGGTAACCAGGACTGCAACAGTGAATACACTCTAACATCTACATTTATGCATACACAACTGTACTATGTTCTTCGTGTTTCACTGTTGCAGTCATTACATTTGGGTAGATTCCCAAAGCTATGGTTGGGAGGAGGAAATTATACAGCATTAGGACCATAAGGCCCTGCAAGACAGCAGTGGCAAAGCCAGCTCTGGATTTAGAGAACATTGGTAAATGATAATGCTTGGTGAAAGTATGTACAGATCTCCAGGTAGCAGTGTATAGAATATCCCTGGTAGAAACACATCTGAGAAAGGCTGCAGAAGTAGATGCAGCCCTGGTGGAATGAGATCTGATCCCCTGGGGGATAGATTTTCCATGGTGCTTATAGCAGAAATTAATGCAATGGCTTATCCATTTAGAGATGGCTTGTTTTGAAATAGCCTTCCCCTCTGCCCCAGCAGCAAATGCTACCAGCAACTGTTCAGATTTTCTTTGAAATGTAGTTCTCTCCAAGTAGAATCTAAGTTGTATGTGCACGTCCAAGGAATGCAGAAAGTACAGCTGTGTACCTAACATAAATGTAGATGTTCGAGGGTATTCACTGTTGCAGTTATTACACTTGGGTTATCCTGCTGGCAGGCGACCCGCAGTCGGCCCGAGTTCCAAAGTCTTGGTCCGGCATCGGTTGCTGTCACCTCTTCCCTGACGTCAGTGCGCCAGGGGTATAAAAGTTGCAACCAACGCCATTTTCTTCAGTTTTTCTTACCCCAGATGTCAGGTGCCCCCAGACAGGAAGGCTGGAAAGATATAAATATGCCAAAAAACATGCATATATTACTATAAACCTTTCCTTCATCTACAAGCAAATACACCACATAGGTTGTATAGAGTTGAGAAGTACAGAAAAGTCCCAGCAAAGAAAAGGGGGAAGGTGGGTGGGTAACCTGGACTGCAACAGTGAATACACTCGAACATCTACATTTATGGTAGGTACACAACTGTACTACGTTCGTGTTTCACTGTTGCAGTCATTACACTAATCCCAAAGCTGAGGTTGGGCGGCTGGGTCTAAATTGGATTTGGAGAGGCTACTAGGCCCTGCAGAACTGCAGTGGCAAAGCCTGCTCTGGATTTAGAGTAGAGAGGTAAGTGGTAGTGTTTGGTGAAAGTGTGCACTGAGCTCCAGGTTGCAGCTTCTAAAATGTCTTTGGTTGGTACTCCTCTGAGAAATGCTGCTGAAGTGGCTGCTGCTCTGGTAGAATGAGGCCTACTGCCCGTAGGCACTGATTTGCCATGTTGTGCATAACAGAAGCGGATGCAGTGTCCTATCCATTTTGAGATTGTCTGCTTTGTAATAGGCTTGCCTTGTGATCCTGCAGCATAGGCTACAAACAGTTGCTCAGTTTTTCTGAAAGCTTTTGTTTTGTCCAAGTAGAATCGTAGCTGTCTGTGTATATCCAAAGCGTGCAGAAGTCTCTCCCCTTTATTCTTGGGATTTGGGTAGAAAGTAGGTAAATGTATGGTTTGGTTTAAGGCCACATTGGAGACCACTTTTAGCATGAATGTTGGGTTTGTCCTAAGAGAAACCCTGTCCTGATGAAAAATGATGAAAGGTTCCACAGCCATTAATGCCTGTAACTCTGTGACTCTTCTTGTTGAAGTGATTGCTAGGAGCAGAGCAGTTTTCCATGATAAGTATTTTGGATCAGTTGTGCTGGCTGGTTCAAAAGGAGGCAGTGTGAGTTTTTCTAAAAAAAAAATTGAGATCCCAAGTTGGTACTGGTGCTCTCCTTGGGGGTCTTATATTTTTTGCCCCTCTGAGGTACTGTCGTAGTAGAGGATGTGAAAAAATAGGAAGTTCCGTATTGTAATGGGCTGAAATGGCAGAGGCATGGATTTTAATAGATGAGAAAGATAGGCCTTTGCCCAGCATCTCAGTTAGGTATTGTAAAATCTGAGGTACATTGGGGACAAGTGGTTTGAGCCCTTGTGCCTGGTTCCAAGCACAGAATCTCTTCCATTTTTCTGCATAAGATTTCTTAGTGCTGGGCCTCCTGGCTTTTAAAATGACATCCATAACAGCTTTAGAGAGAGGTGCAGTCTGAGTGGCTACATTATCTGCCATGCTGCCAGATTTAAGGTTCTGAGTTGACTGTGCAGAATCTGATTGTTTTGTTGTGTCAGAAGATGAGGAATTTGAGGTAGAAGCCAAGCTGGGCCTTGAGACAAGTTCTTTAGGGTTGGGTACCAGTGCTGGCATGGCCAGTCTGGGGCAATCAGGATCATTTTTGGCCTTTCTTGTCTGACTTTTAGGAGCACCTTGGTAAGAAGAGGCATCAGAGGGAAGGCATAGACTGTCAGGCCTTTACAGCTGAATGATAGGGCATCCACTTTCCATGCTTGAGAGTGATAGGTTCTTGTGCAGAATTTCTGTATTTGGTAATTGTGAGAGGAGGCAAAAAGATCTATGTCTGGGCGTCCCCATTTCCTCTTTATCATGCTGAACACTTGTGGATTTAGTTTCCATTCATGAGGATTCATGAGATTTCTGCTTAGTTCGTCTGCCAGTGTATTTTTTGTTCCTGGCAGAAATTGTGCCGGCAGATGTACTTGATAGGTCAGTGCTGTGTTCCACAAAGTCATGGCTTGCCTGCATAGGGGGTAGGAATGTGTGCCCCCTTGCTTGTTTACGTACCACATAACTGTGGTATTGTCCGTCTTTATTAATAGTTGTCCTGGATGTAGTAGGTCCTTGAAAGCTGTCAGGGCATTCTGTACAGCTAGCATCTCTTTTTGATTGATATGAAGATGCATTCGTTCCTTGGGCCACGTACCCTGAATACATTTTCCTGCCATATGTGCCCCCCAGGCATAATCCGATGCATCCGTTATTGTCTGCCTGGCTGTGGGTAAGGTGAAAGGCTGTCCCTTGTTGAGGTGACAGGCCTGGGAGCACCATCAAAACTCCTGTTGTAGGTAAGGAATTAAAGTTATGATTGTCTCCAGGCTGTGACAATGCTGAGTCCAAACACTTTTTAGATACCATTGTAGTTTCCTCATATGCAGTTTTGCATATGGAATTAGTAGAATGCAGGATGCCATGAAGCCCAGGGACTGCAGAATTTTTCTTGCAGGGAGCTGGGTCTTTGTTGCCATCATCTGAAAATAATGAGTCAGTTGCCTTCATTTGTCTGGCGTGAGATAAGCCATTTGGGAAGTAGTATTTAATCTTGCACCCAGGAATATTATCTCTTGAGAGGGCACTAGTTTTGATTTCTTTTCGTTTACTGTGTACCCTAGGCAAATTAGTAATCTTTTTAGAAACGCCAGATGTTTTAGAAGAATGTCCTTGCTCTCTGCTTGAATAAGGCAGTCATCCAAGTAGGGATATATTTGAATTCCTTTTTGTCTGCAAAATGCAATTACTGGTGCCAGGCATTTTGTGAAGACCCTGGGCGCAGTAGATAAGCCAAAGGGCAGTGCAGAGAATTGGTAGTGCATTGAGCCTGCTATGAATCTGAGGTATCTTCTGCAAGATTGTCTGACTGGGACATGCAGGTATGCCTCCTTGAGGTCCAAAGTAACTAGCCAAGCCTTCTTGCCCAGCATGGGCAGAAGTTGCTGTAGTGTTAACATTTTGAATTTTGGAACATCCAGGAAAGTATTTAGGGTTGACAGGTCCAGTATTGGTCTCCAGGCTTTGTCCTTAATGGGTACTAAGAAAAATCTTGAGTAAAATCTTTGTCCCTGTTCTTGCTGTGGAACTCTTTGAATAGCTCCCATGTCCATAAGAGCAGCAATCTGTTTTTGCACCTCTGCCCATTGGTTTTGTGGCAGGTCTGGCATACCTTTTGATTTTGGAAGCGTGTGGAAGTGGAACCTGTAACCCTGAGAAACAATATTCAGCACCCATTGGTCCTGGGTGATCATGTGCCAATTTTTTTGTGAAAAGTGCTAGTTTTCCCCCTAGGGGTGCTGCCAAAAGGTAAGTGCCTGGCATTTGTAGAGGGAAGTCATTGGGACTGTTTCCTATAAGGTTGTGATTTGTCTTTCCCTCCTTTGGTGGCTGAAGCACCCCACTGTTTAGGTCTGTAGGAGCCTTGGGGCTGAGATCTGCCTCTTGGGCACCTGTATCTGCCTCTTTGTGGCCTGTCTGACACTGGAAAGGACCAATTTTTTGAAGGCCAGTTTCTGCTAAATCTAGGAGGTTGAACCTGTAAGAAATCCTTCACTGTCTGCATTGATTTTGCATTATCCTCCATTTTCTTTAACAACTCTTCTGCCTTAACACCAAACAAAGTATCATGCTGTAGTGGAGCATCCAATAATTTTACTTTAACATGGTCAGGTAAACTTTGTTCTTTCAACCAAGCATGCCTTCGAATAACAGAGCCTGTAACTGCGGCTCTACAAGAAGCCTCTAATGAATCAAAACCACATTGCAGAGTACGCTTTCCCACTTGTTCAACTGCATGCAACAAATCCTGCATTTCCTTACTGTCAGGACTTTCTGAATTTGAAACCATTTTCTGTTTTAACAATGACATGAGGTACTGTTGATATTTAAGCATGTGAAACTGGCAATTTAAAGCCCTTACAGCTAAAGTAGCAGAAGTGTAAACTTTTTTCCCCCATCTGTCCAGAGCTCTGGAACCCCTATCCGAGGGGACAGGATTTTTAGCAGTGGAAGCATTAACCCCTTTAGGACCCTGAGAAATTGTTTCTGGGTCTGCAGCGGGGTTTTTGTAAAGAAATTTATGAGAGTCAGGGACCCTGTAAGTACCTGTCTGGCTTGACTGGTGCAGGGGCTAAAGAATCGGGAGACAGACTGGATTCAGAGAAAACATCATCAACAATATCAAGCACAGGGGGATAGCCAGGGGCCTGTGATGAGACAATAAAAGGAAGTATCTGAGCCTTTTCTTGGATTCTGAATAATCCTGGCTCTCCCAGTGGAAATGCTCCCTCATGGTGTGCAGGGTTTCCCCAAAAGAATAATCCTCAGGTGGAGAGGCTGAAGGTACAGACTCTTCTGCATCAGAGTTCTCATAGGGAGGGAGAGAATATCCCTGATCAGAAGAGGAATCAGAGGAAATGGAAACCTGGTCAGAGAAATCATAGTCAGTGTCTTGCCTAGGCCTTTTGTCAGGAGGGGCATGGGAACCCCTGATTAAAGTAATTAGGTCTTCGGCATGGATGACTGTTCTGGAGAATGCTGTGCTTGTTTCCTCGTCTTTAATGGAGTTTTTGACTTTGCCTTGGCAGCTGTAGTGGGCTTAATTGTAAGCTGTGAAGGTCTGAAAACACCCTCAGAAGCCGATGCCTGCTCAGCGGCTCCGGACCCATCTGAGGAAATAGTTTCCATAGGCCCAATACCTTGAGTTTCCACAGGCCATTGTGTCTCCACGTGGCTGTTGGTTACGGCCTGTGGCTCTGAGGTAGCCAGTATCAGGGGGCTGTGAAAGCGCCTCACTGAGAACCGGCGACTGGCCTTGAAGAGGCTTCGTCGGTTTTGGACCTCGGATGCCTGCCCTTTTCTTTGTCTTTGTGTTTTTTCGGCCGTCGGTTGTTCCGACGGCATTATGTAATTAAACCTTCGGCCAAAATAATGTAAAGCAAAATCAAACCAACTTTTAATAGTGCGTTTATTGAATCTAGCACAAAACCGACAACTGGTAACGTCATGGTCAGGGCCTAGGCAAGGAATACATTAAGAGTGAAAGTCCTTATGAGGTATTTGCTTCCCACAAGAAATACAATTATTAACTTTTATTGACATCAGTCTGGAGCAAGAAAAAGTTTCCCCAACGGGGTACTTAGCTTTACTGAAGACTTCAGTTCTGAAACTCAATTTTGAAAATCTCAGGAGTCGGCCAACCGGCACTTGCGAACTGCTTTTGCTTCGGGCACCGTGCGGCAAGAAAGACTGAAGAAAATGGCGTTGGTTGCAACTTTTATACCCCTGGCGCACTGACGTCAGGGAAGAGGCGACAGCAACCGATGCCGGACCACGACCTTGGAACTCGGGCCGACTGCGGGTCACCTGCCAGCAGGATAACCCAAGTGTAATGACTGCAACAGTGAAACACGATGAACATCCCGTTCCCCTTTGTTCTGTGGATTGAGATCGAATGCTGGTAAATGAATGGACTGATTAAGAGCCACACTGGAAACCACCTTGGGCATGAAGGATGGATTGGTCTTCAGAGATACCCTATCCGCATGAAAGATGACAAAAGGCTCCACTGCCATAAGTGTCTGTAATTCAGATATCCTTCTAGTTGAAGTGACTGCTAAAAGGAAGGCTGTTTTCCAAGAAAGAAATTTTAAGTGTGCAGTAGCAGCTGGCTCGAAAGGAGGTAGAGTGAGCTTCTCCAAAACAAAGTTAAAGTTCCAGGCAGGGGTGGGAGCTCTCCTGGGTGGCCTCAAGTTCTTTGCTCCACTGAGATACTGCTTGAGCAGGGGATGAGAAAAGAGAGGTGGTTCTGTGTTATAGTGAGCTGAAATAGCTGAAATGTGGATTTTAATAGAGAAAAAAAGACAGGCCCTTGTAAAGCATCTCAGTTAAGTATTGCAAAATCTGAGGTAAATTAGGTGCTGCTGTGCTCATTCCTAAACATTGGTTCCAGGCACAGAATCTTTTCCATTTGTCAGCATAAGATTTTCTAGTACTAGGTCTTCTCGCCTCCAAGATGACATCTATCACAGGTTTGCTGAGGGATGCTAAGGGTGAATTTAAGTGATTAGCCAAGCTGCAAGGTTCAATGTTGGGAGCTGAGGTTGCAGAATTTGGTTCTCCGGCTGAGACAGCAAGGAAGGTGTCTGAGGCAGGTGCCAGGGAGAAATTTGTGAGACACTGTGCAGGAGTGGGTACCAGTGTTGGTGTGGCCAGTCTGGAGCAATCAAAATCATTCTTGGTTTGTCCTGTTTGACTTTTAGCAGAACTTTGGAGAGCAGAGGCAGAGGGGGAAAGGAATAGACTGATAGGTTTTTCCAGCTGAAGGACAGAGCAACCACTTTCCAGGCTTTTTTGTGGGGAGTCCTTGTGCAAAATTTGTCCAACTGGTAGTTCTGGGGGGGAGGCAAATAGATCTATGTCCAGGTGCCCCCATTTGCTTGTCAACATGTTGAAAATCCGTGGTTCCAGTTTCCACTTGTGTGGGTCCATGAGAGTTCTGCTTAGTCCGTCTGCCAGTGTATTCAATTTTCCTGGCAGGAATTGAGCTTGTAGGTGCACTTGGTAGATCAAGGCCATGCTCCACAATGCCATGGTTAGTCAGCAAAAGAGGTAGGAAATTGTAAACCCCTGCTTGTTTATGTACCATATGACTGTGGTGTTGTCCGTCTTTACCATTAGTTGTCCTGGAAGAATGTGGTCCTTGAAGGCTGTCAGAGGATTCTATACAGCTAACATTTCTTTTTGATTGATATGTAGGTGCATTTGATTTGGGTTCCATTTGCCCTGAATGCACTTCCCTGCCAGGTGAGCCCCCCATGCATAGTCTGATGCTTCTGCAGTTAGGGTTCGGGCGTTAGGAGGTAGTGTGAATGGAAGTCCCTTGTTTTGGTGGCAGGCCTCTGCCCACTACAGGAACTCCAGGCGTACGCAAGGTATGATAGGAATCATTGTTTCCGGGCTGTGACAATGGTGACTCCATAGACTTTTTAAGTACCACTGAAGTTTCCTCATATGCAGTCTTGCATATGGAATTAGAAGAATGCAGGAGGCCATGAACCCCAAGGCTTGCAATATTTGCCTTGCAGAAAGCAGGGTTTTTGTAGCCACTTGTTTGAAGTAAGTTACCAAATGAATTTGCTTTTCTGGAGTGAGGAAAGCCATCTGGGCAGTTGTATTCAACCTTGCACCCAGGAATGTAATCTGTTGAGAGGGTACCAGTTGTGATTTCTTTTTGTTTATGGTGCACCCCAGAGAAGTTAGAACCCTTTCTAAAACGCCAATTGATTTAGAAGTATGGCCTGGTTTTCTGCCTGACTTAGAAAATCATCCAGGTATGGATACATTTGAATATTTCTTTGCCTGCAAAATGCAATTACTGGAGCCAGGCACTTTGTGAAAACCCTGGGCACAGTAGACAAGCCAAAGGGCAGTGCAAAGAACTGATAATGTAAGTAGCCTGCTTTGAAGCGTAGGTATCGTCTGCAAGATTCCCTGATTGGGATATGCAGGTAAGCTTCTTTTAAATCTAGAGTTGCCAACCAGGCATCTTTGCCTAGCATAGGATGCAACTGGTGAAGAGTCAGCATCTTGAATTTTGGAATGTCCAGAAAGATGTTTAGGGTAGACAGGTCCAGAATTGGACGCCATGAATTGTCTTTTCTGGGTACCAGGAAAAGCCTGGAATAGAAACCTTGTCCCTTCTCCTCTTCTGGTACTGGTTGAATAGCCCTCATGTTTAAGAGGGAAAGTACTTGTTTTTGAGCCTCTGCCCACTGATTTAGGGGCAGGTCTGGCCACCTGTTTGGTGTTGGCAACGTGTGGAAATGAAATCTGTATCCCTGGGACACTAAATTTAAAACCCATTTGTCCTGGGTTATGAGTTCCCAGTTTTTTGCATGAAGAGCAATTTTTCCCCCCAAACGGGGCGGCTAAAAGGTAAGTACTTGGTAATTTTAAAGGAAAGTCATTGAGACGGTTTACTATGGGGGGGGGGTGTCTTGTTATTTACAGATTTGGAGGTGGAGGCCCCCCACTGCTTAGTTCTGAGAGTCCCCTGGGACTGAAACTTGGAGCTTTTGGTGTGTCTGGGTTTGGCTTGAGAGGATCTGGAAGGAGCTGGAAAGGACCAATTCTTAGTAGGCCAGTGCCTACTAAATCTTGGAGGTTGCACTTGTAAGAAGTATTTTACAGTTTGCATAGATTTAGCTTTATCCTCCATCTTTTTTAGAACTTCAGCCTTATTGCCAAACAGGCGGTCCTGATTTAATGGGGCATCCAACAATTTCGCTTTAACATGATCAGGCAGAGATTGCTCCTTGAGCCAAGCATGCCTTCTAAGCACAGACCCAGTAGCAGCAGCCCTGCAAGAGGCCTCTAAGGAATCCAAACCACATTGCAAAGTATGTTTTCCAACTTGTTCAGCTGAATGCAATAAATCCTGTAAATCTATTTTCCACAGTCAGAAATCAACATCATTTTCTGTTTAAGAAGTCCAATAATATGCTGTTGATATTTTAACATATGAAATTGGCAGTTTAAAGCCCTGATTGCCAAGGTTGCTGAAGTATAAACCTTTTTAACCCATCTATCCAGCGCCCTGGAGTCTCTATCAGAAGGGGTAGGATTTTTAGCAGTAGAAGCCTTAATGCCCTTGGGGCCCTGAGAAATCGTTTCTGGATCCGCAACAGGATTTTTGAAAAGGAACTTGTGTGACTCCGGAACCCTGTAGTATCTGTCAGGTTTACTAGGAGCCGGAGGCAGGGAATCAGGGGCCATACTGGATTCCGAAAACACATCAACAATGTCTAGTACAGGAGGTATAGCCAAAGGCCTATGCTGAGGTAGAGGAAGGAAATCCCTAAGCCTCTTTTTTGATTCAGAAAATTCCTGACTTTCCCAGTGGAAATGCTCCCTTAAGGTATATAAGTTTCCCCAAAAGAAAAGTCCTCGGGGGGGAAGCAGAGGGAATGGAATGTCTGCATCAGAATCCTCATAAGTAGGCATGGACAAATCCAGGTCATTAGAAGAATCAAAAGAAACATAGTTCTGATCAAAAGATACATAGTCAAGCTCAGCCTTAGGCCTCTTAGAAGGGGGGGGGGGGGGATTGACTACCTCTGATTAGAGTAATAAGATCTTCAGCCATTTTGATCATTTGTTTTTTAGGCATAGGGGCCTGGGCATCAGTTTTTTAGACATAGATTGAGATTTAGCCCTTAGTATAATAGGTGGAGTCGGTTAAATATGCAAGACTGTAGGCCTGAAACCCTCAGAAGCCGGTGCCTGAACAGCGGCTCCGGACCCATGCAAGGTAGAGACATCCATGGGTTCCACAGGTGAAGCATCTCGCAGCATACCGGACTCCAAATGGGTCTCAGTAAGGGGCCTGCGAATCAAAAGTAGCGGGTATCAGGGGCTGCGAAAGCGCCTCACTAAGTACTGCTGAAGTGGCAACTGGCTTAGGTAAGGAGCAAGAAAAAGTTTCCGCAATGGAGTACTTAGCTTTAAGTTGAAGACTTTGGTTCTGAAACTCGAAAACGAAAATTTCAGGAGGGTGCCGACCAGCACTTGCGAACTGTTTCTGCTTTGGGCAACACACGGCAAGAAAGACTGATGTAATGGCGTCAGCTGCATGTTTTATACTCTGACGACCTGGCGTCATGGATGAAGGGACAGCTGCCGACGCAGGACCCAAGACTTTGTTAATCAGGGCGACTGAGGGCAACTTGCCAGCAGATTACCGAAATGTAATGACTGCAACAGTGAAACACGAGGAACATCAGAATAATGTTCAGGAGAAGTGAGGTTTAAGGAAAGGCAAGAAAGTACAGTTGTGTACACTTACCATAAATGTAGATGTTCCGAGTGTATTCACTGTTGCAGTCATCACACTTGGGTTATATCCTGCCAGGGGTAACCCTCAGTTGGCCCGAATACCAGAGACTTGGTATTTCTGCGTCGGTTGCTGTCGCTCCAGGACTGACGTCAGGTCATCAGGGTTACAAAATCAGGCAGCCGACGCCATTACATCAGTTTTTCTTGCCCCAACTGTCAGGCCCCTAAATAGGGAGCTAGGTTATGGTGGAAGACCACCACCAGTAGAAAGTAAATACCAAAAATTCCCTGTAAGGAGAGAAGAAGAGAAAGAGACACACACAGAGACAAGGGCGATGGAGGGTGGGAAACCGGGACTGCAACAGTGAATACACTCGAACATCTACATTAATGGTAAGTGCACACCAACGGTACTATGTTCTTCATGTTTCACTGTTGCAGTCATCACACATGGGTTGATTTTCAAAGCTGAAGAAAAGGGTGGAGGCAGTCAAGAAGACTTGGGGCTGGCTAGGATGCCCTGCAAGACTGCGGTGGCAAAGCCTGCCCTGGAGATAGGCAGATGGTAATGCTTGGTGAAAGCATGAACAAAAGTCTATGCTGCAGCCTCCAGAATATCTCTGGTGGGGACCCCTCTGAGAAAAGCTGCAGAAGTGGAGGTTGCCCTGTTGGAATGCATCCTGATCCCCTTTGGAGAAGGTTTCCCGTGCTGTTTTGTAGCAGAAATGGATGCAGTGTGCTATCCATTTGGAGACTGTTTGTTTGGATATGGCTTTGCCCTCTCCCCCTGCTGCGAAGCTAACTAGCAATTGGTCAGTTTTTCTAAAATATTTAGTCCTATCCAGATACAATCTGAGCTGTCTGTGCATATCTATAGAGTGCAGAATCCTTTCCCCATTCTTTTGTGGGCTAGGGAAAAAGGTGGGCAAACGAATGGATTGGTTGAGCGCCACACTGAACACCACTTTAGGCATGAAGGATGAGTTAGTCCTGAGGGAGTCCCTGTCGGCATGGAAAATGATGAAGGGCTCTACAGCCATGAGTGTTTGTAGCTCTGAAACTCTTCTAGTTGAAGTGATGACCAGAAGCAAGGCTGTTTTCCAAGAGAGGAATTTTAATTCTGCTGAAGCTGCAGGGTCAAAGGGGGGTAAGGTGAGCTTTTCCAACACAAAGTTAAGGTCACAAGCTGGGGTAGGAGCTCTTCTGGGTGGCCTTAAGTTGTTAGCCCCTCTTAGGAACTGTTTGATGAGAGGGTGTGAGAAGAGAGGTGGCGCTGTGCTGTAATGAGCAGAGATGGCTGAAGCATGAATTTTAATAGAAGAGAAGGATAGATACAGTACAGTTTTGTACCTACCATAAATGTAGATGTTCGAAGATCCACATTGCTGCAGTCCTAACACTTGGGTAGTCCGCTGTCCCAGTCGGCCCGAATACCAAAGTATAAGGCTGACGTCGGTCAAGGCGCATTTGTCTGACATCAGGACGTCAGGGTACAAATGCGCATGACCGACGTCATATCCTCAGTCTTTTCTTGCCCCAGATGTCAGAAGACCCTAAAAAAATAAGGCCAAAACCAAAAAACACCAAACACTCCTGTACCTAATATATGTACAATATATACAAAATTACCAAAATAGAACCCCACCCACACAACCACCCCTAAACACACAGGGGAAGGAGGGAGGGTAAATTGGACTGCAGCAATGTGGATCTTCGAACATCTACATTTATGGTAGGTACAAAACTGTACTATGTTCTTCATCTCACATTGCTGCAGTCCTAACACTTGGGTAGAATCCCAAAGCAGAGGTAAGGGAGGATGGCTAAACTATAATGAAGCAGGAGCTGCCAAAATGCCCTGCAACACAGCAGTGGCAAAACCAGCCCTGGATTTAGAATAGAGAGGAAGGTGGTAATGTTTGGAGAAAGTATGCACTGAACTCCAAGTAGCTGCCTCCAAAATATCCTTAGTTGCCACCCCTTAGAAATGCTGTTGAAGTGGCAGTAGCCCTAGTGGAATGAGGCCTAATCCCAGCTGGAATCTCCTTGCCATGATGGGAGTAACAGAATGCAATGCAAAACCCAATCCACTTAGATATAGTTTGTTTTGACACAGGCTTGCCCTGAGAACTCAAAGCAAAAGAAACAAACAACTGCTGAGACTGCCTAAAATCCCTAGTCCTGCTTAAATAATAACGCAACTGCCTGTGTACATCTAAAGTGTGCAAAATCTTTTCCCCCCTATTTTGGGGATCTGCATAAAAAGTAGGCAAATGAATAGTCTGGTTTAAAGCCACACTAGAAACCACCTTAGGCATAAAGGAAGGATTAGTACGTAATGATACCCTATCCTTATGAAAAATCAAAAAAGGCTCAACCGCCATAAGGGCCTGCAATTCAGAAACCCTTCTTGGAGAAGTAATGGCCAACAAAAAAGCAGTCTTCCATGACAAGTATTTCAATTCAGCAGTAGCCGCAGGCTCAAAAGGTTGTAGCGTAAGTTTCTCCAACACAAAATTGAGGTCCCAAGCAGGAGTAGGAGCTCTACGTGGGGGTCTTATATTCTTTGCCCCTCTAAGAAATTGCTTGAACAAAGGATGAGAAAACAATGGTGGGTCACAATCATAGTGAGCTGAAATTGCTGCAGCATGAATCTTAATGGAAGAGAAAGACAAACCTTTGTCCAATAACTCAGTAAGATATTGAAGAGCCACACTCAAATTAGGCTCAGAAACATCCAAATCCTTTGCTGCACTCAAAAATAAAAATCTCTTCCATTTTTCTGCATACACTTTACGTGTACTAGGTCTTCTGGCTTCCATAATCACATTCAAAACTTGTTGAGGAAGTTGAGACCTGCTGTGGTTCAAAACAGAATATGCCAGGCTGTTAGATGAAGAGAGTGAAGCTTGACATTGAGTAGATGACCGTCCCTCTGAGACAAAAGGTGTGGAATTAAAGGTAAAGGCCATGGAGGCTTCCTTACCAGATTCCTCAGTAATGGGTACCAGTGTTGCCGAGGCCAATCTGGAGCTATCAAAATCATCCTTGGCTTGTCTTGTCTGACCTTTAGGAGTACCTTTGGGAGGAGAGGCAGAGGTGGAAAGGCATACACATGAAGATTTTCCCAACTGAACGAAAGAGCATCCACTTTCCAAGCTGTGTGATGAAACCTTTTCGTGCAAAACTTTGGCAGCTGGTGGTTTAGTGGAGAAGCGAACAGATCTATGTCTGGAGTTCCCCATGACACTGTCAATTTCGAAATACATGAAGATCCAGTTTCCACTCGTGGGGATCCATGATTTGCCTGCTTAACACATCTGCTAAGGAGTTCTGTGCTCCTGGCAGAAACCTTGCCTGAAGATTTAGCTGCAAGCTGAGCGCAGTCTCCCACAAAATCATTGCTTGCCTGCATAGAGGATAAGAATGTGTTCCCCTTGCTTGTTGATGTACCACATGACAGTTGTGTTGTCTGTTAGAATCAACACCTGCCCTGGAAGAAGTAACTCCTTGAAAGCCATTAATGCAAACTGGACTGCTAACATCTCCTTCATGTTGATATGTAGATGCTGTAGTCTGGCAGGCCACTTGTCTTGTATCCACTTTCCATTCAGATGAGCTCCCCAAGCTATGTCTGAGGCATCTGTCGTTAGAATCTGACTCGCCTCTGTGCGGGTCACAGAGAGTCCCTTGTTTAGGTGACATTCCTGAGCCCACCACAAAAATTCCTTTTGAATGCAAGGTATTATTGGAATGACAGTGTCCAAATCCTGGCAGTGCTGTGTCCATACATTTTTAGATACCATTGCAGCTTCCTCATATGCAGTTTGGCATTGGGAAGCACCAGAATACAAGATGCCATGAACCCTAAGGCTTGAAGGACTGTCCTTGCAGTCAGCCCGGACTGAAGAGATAGTTGATGGAAGTAAAGGGAAAGATTCTTTTGTTTGTCCGGGGTTAAAAAGGCCATCTGGGCTGCTGTATTCAGTCTCACACCCAGAAAGCACATGTCTTGAGAGGGTACTAGACTGGACTTTATTTCGTTCACAGAATACCCCAGGCATCTTAGCACTGCTATCACATATTCCAGATGCTGAAGAAGCTCGTCCTTTTCTTGAGCCAGAATCAGACAGTCGTCCAAGTAAGGATAGATTTGTATTCCTTTTAGCCTGAAGAAAGCTACAACTGGAGCCAGAACTTTTGTGAATACTCTGGGCGCAGTAGATAAGCCAAAGGGCAATGCAGAGAACTGATAATGGGAATTTCCAGCTCAGAAACGCAGATACTTCCTGCAACTGAGTCTGATAGGCACATGAAGGTAAGCCTCCTTGAGATCTAAAGTTACCATCCAGTGATCTTTGCCCAGCAGAGGTAAAAGCTGTTGTAACGTCAACATTTTGAACTTGGGAATGTCCAGATAAGTGTTGAGGATAGACAAATCCAAAATTGGCCTCCACGTGTTCCCCTTTTTTGGTACTAGGAACAGGCGAGAATAAAATCCTAGGCCCCTTTCTGGCACAGGAACCGGCTGAATGGCCCCTATCTGGAGTAACAGAGAAATTTTCTTGTGAGCCTCTTTTCTTTGTATAGGAGGAATGTCTGGCATGCCGTTGAAAGGAGGCAAGGTATGGAAATAAAACCTGTAACCGTGGTGAACGATATCCAATACCCATCTGTCTTGGGTAATAACACTCCATTTTTCTTTGAAAAGTGCCAGCCTTCCTCCCAAAGGTGCTGCCAGACGAGAAGGCTCTGGCAGCTGAAAAGGCAAGTCATTGGGTCTGCTTACGAAAGGACTGACCCCTGCCCTCACCAGAAGACTGGGCAGGCGAACTGCCTGTTCTAGGCCTAAAAGAACCTTGAGCTCTGCCCCTACCACGTCTCGATCTACCCCTAGACTGAGAATCATAAGAAGGATAAGTCCACCCCTTAGTAGGCCAATTTCTACTAAACTTTGGAGGCTGAACCTGCAAAAAATCTTTAACAGTCTGCATAGACTTAGCCTTGTCCTCCATTTTCTTTAAAACTGCTTCCACAGGCGCACCAAATAACACATCAGATTGTAAAGGAGCATCTAAAATCCTTGTCTTTACATGTTCAGTTAAATTCTGATCCCTCAGCCAGGCGTGCCTGCGAAGAACAGAACCAGTGGCTGCCACCCTCGAAGAGGCCTGTACAGCATCAAAACCACCTGTTCAGAAACATGAACTAAATCCTGCAACTCTTTACACTCAATACCTTCCGCCAGAGCATCTACCTTAGACTTCAATTGTGAAAGGAGATAATTTTGGTATTTCAACATGTGAAACTGGCAATTCAAAGCCCTTATGGCTAAAGTGGAAGAAGTATACACCTTCTTTCCCCATCTATCCAAAGCCCTTGCCTCTTTATCAGAAGGAACAGGATTTTTAACAACAGAAGCCTTAACACCTTTAGGGCCCTGAGAAACAGTTTCTGGGTCTGCCCTAGGACTCTTAAAAAGATACTTATGAGCTTCAGGCACCCTGTAATACCTATCCGGTTTAACTGGGGCAGGAGGCAAAGAATCAGGATTCAGGGAAGCCTCTGCAAAAACATCCTCTACCACATCCAGAACAGGAGGTATAGCTAAAGGCCTATGCTGGGGTAGAAACAAAAATTCCCTAAGCCTTTTCCTGGAATCAGAGAAATCTTGACCTTCCCATTTAAAATGCTCCCTCATGGAATGAAGAGTCTCTGAAAAAGAAAAATCCTCAGGAGGAGAAGCCGAAGGTGTAGAGTCATCTACATCAGAATCAGAATAAGGAGGATACTCCTGCAAGTCTTCAGCCGAAGACTCAGAAGCCTCCGAACACTGCTCAAAACTCTCAAGCTCAGGTTCCACCCTAGGCCTCTTATCAGGGGGGGGCATAGAACCTCTAATCATAGTAATCAAATCTTCTGCCATTTTAAGCATATGTTTCTTAGGCAGAGACCCTGAAGAACTAGGGGAGACCCCCACTGAAGTTAACCCTGGCCTGCCTCTAGAAGAAGCCTTGGAAACAGAAGGGGAGAGCCTAACCACCTTAGGAAGGGAGGGGAGAACAGCTACCTGAGAAGCCCCTTCAGCCTGGCCTACCTCTTGAGAGGACACATCTTGTAACAGTAAAGTCTCTCCCTGAGAATCCAAAGGAACTTCTGGTAGAACCACCGGCTCCACCGAGCCCTCTAAAGAACCGACGTCCGGGACAGACTGTTCTTCCACCCTAGGCTTCGCTGCTTTGTCCTTGAGCTTTTTAGGCAGCGGCGCGGAGCATCCGACGGCATGTTGTAATTACAACGCTTCCCAAAAACTAACCTGGCACAATCTAATCTTCTCTTAATAGTGCGTTTGTTAAATCTAGCACAAGAGCGACAGCCAACAACGTCGTGCTCAGGCCCTAAGCAAGGTATACACAAGGTATGGTAATCTCTATGAGGTATCTGTTTCCCACAAGAAATACAGTTATTCACTTTTCTGACATCCGGTTAAATACTGAGGCAAGAAAAACAAAATATTCCCCAACGGGGTACTTAGCCAACTTTGATTTGGTCTGAAACTCCGACTTCAGAAAATTTCAGAACGCCAACCTGCACTCGCAATACTGCTTCTGCATCGGACCATGCGGCAAAAAAGACTGAGGATATGACGTCGGTCATGCGCATTTGTACCCTGACGTCCTGATGTCAGACAAATGCGCCTTGACCGACGTCAGCCTTATACTTTGGTATTCGGGCCGACTGGGACAGCGGACTACCCAAGTGTTAGGACTGCAGCAATGTGAGATGAAGAACATCTGTGTAGTACGTCTGCTAGGTAATCCAGGATGCGAGGAAGGGAGGGCTGTGCTGTTTTGGCTCCCTTAGCCTGCATCCAGGTGCAAAACCTTTTCCATTTGTCAGCATAGGATTTTCTAGTGCTGGGGTGTCTGGCCTCATGTATAACATCCAGGACTTCTTTGCTTAGGATGGCAGCTTGAGGAGAGGTCAGGGAGTAAGCCAGGCTGCCAGATTTGGGGTCTGCAATTGTGGATGCATGAATTCTCCATTCTTCTGGGTCAGGAGTGTTGGGATCTGAGGTAGGTGCCATGGTGGCAGGGGTGACAGGCTGCGCAGCAATGGGTACCAGTATGAGTACTTTTGGCAGGGTATGGAAATGGAACTTGTAGCCTTGTGACACGATATTTAAGAACCATTTGTCCTGGGTTATAATGTGCCAATTTTGTGAAAAAAGTGCTAATTTCCCCCCTAAGGGGGCTGCCATGAGATAAGTGCTTTGTGCAGGCAGGGGGAAGTCATTGGGACTGTTTCCTGAATGGTTGCGATTTGTCTTCTCCAACTTTGGAGGTAGAAGCCCCCCATTGCTTTGAGCGGAATGAAGCTTGCGCCTGGGATCTGCCTCTAGGCGTCTGGGTCTACCCCTTTGAGGTCTGTCTGACACAGGAAAGGACCAATTCTTTGTTGGCCAGTCTCTACTAAACCTAGGTGGCTGTACTTGTAAAAAAAATCTTTGACCGTTTGCATAGATTTAGCTTTGTCCTGCATTTTCTTTAACACCTCTTCTGCCTTAATACCAAACAAAGTATCATGCTGTAAAGGGGGCATCTAATAATTAAACTTTAACATGATCAGGCAGATTTTGTTCCTTTAACCAAGCATGCTTCCTAATTACAGAACCTGTAACTGCGGCCCTGCAGGAGGCCTCTAAATAATCAAAATCACATTGCAAAATATGCTTTCCAACTTGTTTAACTGCATGCAATAAATTCTGCATTTCCTTGTTTTCTGCACATTCAGAGTTTAACAACATTTTCTGTTTAAGCAAGGCATGACATGTTGCTGATATTTGAGCATATGAAACTGACAGTTTAAGGCCCTTATAGCCAAGGTAGCAGATGTGTAAACCTTTTTTCCCCATCTATCCAGTGCCCTAGAATCCCTGTCAGAGGGGGTAGGGTTTTTTGCAGCAGAAACCTCAACTCCTTTGGGACCCTGAGAAATAGTTTCTGGGTCTGCAGCAGGGTTTTTAAAAAGGAATTTATGTGAGTCAGGAACCCTGTAATATCTGTCAGGCTTAACAGGAGCTGGAGGCAAGGAGTCAGGGGGGTAAGACTAGACTCCGAAAACACATCATCTACAATGTCTAACAGGTGGGATGGCTAGTGGCTTGTGTTGAGGTACTAACAGAAAATCCCTGAGCCTTTTTTTAGATTCTGAAAAATCTTGGCTCTCCCAGTGGAAATGCTCCCTCATGGTATGTAAGGTTTCCCCAAAAGAATAGTCCTCATGAGGAGAAGCTGAAGGTATAGATTCTTCAGCATCAGAATCCTCATGGGGGGGGGGAAGAATATTCCTGATCAGAAGAGGAATCAGAATAAATGGAAACCCGATCTGAAGATTCATAGTCAGTCTCTTGCCTAGGCCTCTTATCAGGAGGGGGATGGGAACCCCTGATCAAGGTAATCAAGTCTTCGGCCATTTTGAGCATCTGCTTTTTGGGCATGGAGGCCTGTCCACGTGGCTCTTGAGTTTGCTTCTTTGCCTTTGAAGGTGCTTTAGTATTTGCCTTTGAAGTCGGTTTAATGTATAGATGTTTAGGTCTGAATACACCCCCAGAAGCCGGTGCCTGCTCAGAGGCACCGGACCCATCTGAAGGAATAGCGTCAGAGGCTCCAATTCCTTGAGTTTCCAGCGGCATAGCCGACTTCACGTGGGAGTCGGTAGCGGCCTGCAACTCTAAAGTAGCAGGCATCAGGGGCTGTGAATGCGCCTCACTGAGAACCGGCAACTGGCTTAGGAGAAGCTTTGTCATCTGTTTTTGGCCTCGGTTGTCTTTCTTAAATCCCTTAGCCTCTTTTTAGATTCTGAAAAATCTTGGCTCTCCCAGTGGAAATGCTCCCTCATGGTATGTAAGGTTTCCCCAAAAGAATAGTCCTCATAAGGAGAAGCTGAAGGTATAGATTCTTCAGCATCAGAATCCTCATGGGGGGGGGGGAGAATATTCCTGATCAGAAGAGGAATCAGAATAAATGGAAACCCGATCTGAAGATTCATAGTCAGTCTCTTGCCTAGGCCTCTTATCAGGAGGGGGATGGGAACCCCTGATCAAGGTAATCAAGTCTTCGGCCATTTTGAGCATCTACTTTTTGGGCATGGATGCCTGTCCACGTGGCTCTTGAGTTTGCTTCTTTGCCTTTGAAGGTGCTTTAGTATTTGCCTTTGAAGTCGGTTTAATGTATAGATGTTTAGGTCTGAATACACCCCCAGAAACCGGTGCCTGCTCAGAGGCTCCGGACCCATCTGAAGGAATAGCGTCCGAGGCTCCAATACCTTGAGTTTCCAGCGGCATAGCCGACTTCACGTGGGAGTCGGTAGCGGCCTGCAACTCTAAAGTAGTGGGCATCAGGGGCTGCGAATGCGCCTCACTGAGAACCGGCAACTGGCTTAGGAGAAGCTTTGTCGTCTGTTTTTGGCCTCGGTTGTCTTTCTTTTTCTTTGGGTTTTTTGTGAACTCCGGTAGTCGGATGGCTTTCCGACGACATTTCTGGATAATTAAGCCTGCGTCCAAAGTAAATTAATGCAAAATCATACAGACGCTTAATAGTGCGTTGGTTAATCTAGCACAAAACCGACAACCTAGAACGTTATGGTCAGGGCCTAGGCAAGGAATACAGTAAGAATGAAAGTCCTTATGAGGTATTTGCTTCCCACAAGAAATACAATTATTAACTTTTTCTGACATCGGTCTGGAGCAAGAAAAAAGTTTCCCCAACAGGGTACTTAGCTTTATAGAAGACTTCGGATCTGAAATTCAAACTCGAAAATCTCAGGCGTCGGCCGACCGGCACTTGCGAACTGCTTCTGCTTCGGCCATCCCGTGGCAAGAAAGACTAAAGAAATTGGCGTCGGCCACATCTTTTATACCCCTGACGACCTGACCTCAGGGAAGGGGTGACAGAGGCCGACGCAGGACCCAGGACTTTGGAATTCAGGCCGACTGAGGGCAACCTGCCAGCAGGATTACCCAAATGTAATGACTGCAACAGTGAAACATGAAGAACATCCTGCTTTTGAGCCTCTGCCCACTGATTTGGGGGTAGGTCTGGCCAACTGTTTGGGTTTGGTAAGGAGTGGAAGTTGAATCTGTATCCTTGGGAAACTATATTTAGAACCCATTTGTCCTGGGTAATGAGTTTCCAATTTTTTGCAAGCAGGGCGATCTTTCCCCCTAAAGGAACAGTCAGTTGAGCAGGGCATGGAAGGTTTAAAGTTAAGTCATTGAGACAGTTTAGCATAGGGGGGAATCTTACTACTCCCTGCTCTGGAAGTGGGAGCCCCCCACTGCTTAGTCCTGTGAGCACCCTAGGACTGAAGTCTGGGTGTTCTGCTGGTTCTGGGTTTGGACTGAGAAGGCCTGGAAGAGGCAGGAAAGGACCAATTCTTAAGAGGGCCAATGCCTACTAAATCTAGGAGGCTGTACTTGCAGGAATTCTTTAACAGTTTGCATATATTTAGCTTTTTCCTCCATCTTTTTAAGTACCTAATGCATTAAATCCTGTAATTCTTTAATTTCACCACAGTGAGGAATCAACATCATTTTCTGTTTAAGCAATCCAATAATATGCTGCTGATACTTCAACATGAAACTGGCAGCCTAAGGCCCTAATGACTAACGTTGCAGAAGTGTATACCTTCTTACCCCATCTGTCTAGCGTCCTGGAATCTCTATCAGAGGGGGTAGGATTTTTGGCAGTAGTGGCCTTAATGCCCTTGGGTCCCTGTGAAATGGTCTCAGGATCCGCAGTAGTATTTTTAAAGAGGAACTTGTGAGAGTCAGGTACCCTGTAATATCTATCAGGTTTTCTGGGAGAAGGAGGTAAAGAGTCAGGGGCCAGGCTAGATTCCGAGAAGGTATCATCTACAATGTCCAGTACAGGAGGGATAGCTAAAGGCCTGTGTTGAGGCAGGAGTAAGAATTCCCTAAGCCTCTTTTTGGAGTCAGAGTAATCCTGGCTTTCCCAGCGGAAATGCTCCCTAAGAGTATGCAAGGTTTCACCAAAAGAGAAATCCTCCGGAGGGGAAGTAGAGGGAATGAAGTCCTCTGCATCAGAATCCTCATCCTCATAGGTAGATAAGCGCAAATCCTGGTCATCACAAAAAAACAGAAATTTCAGAATCCTGATCAGAAGAATCAGAAGGAAAATCAGTTCTAGGTCTCTTAGAGGGAGAAGGGTGGCTTCCCCTGATTAAAGTAATAGTGTCTTCAGCCATTCTTATTTGCTTTTTAGGCATAGGGGCCTGACCATATGGTCTGGGCGTCGGTTTTCTGGGCATGGATCAAGTTTTAGGCCTTGAAGAAGAAGATGGCGTCAGTTTAATATGCAAGTCAGTAGACCTGAATACACCCTCAGAAGCCGGTGCCTGCACAGCGGCTCCAGACCCATCCAAGGTAGAGACATCCACAGGTTCCAGTCGAAGAAGCATCTTGCGGCATACCGGACTCCGAATGGGTCTCAGAAGAGGCCTGCAAATCTGAAGTAGTGGGTATCAGGGGCTGCGAAAGCACCTCACTGAATACTGGCAAACTGGCGACTAGCTTAGGAGAAGCGTTGTCGACAGCTTTGGACCTATGTGGTCTGTCTCTGTCTTTATCTTTGCGTTTTTTCGGAATGTCGGTAGTTGGGTGGCTTACCGAAGTCATTTCTGGATAACTGAATCGAGCGCCAAACTATTTAGATGTGAAAATGAACCGACGACAAATAGTACGAGGTTTGAATAAGGCACAAAACCGACAGCGAGGTACGTCGTGGTTTGGGCCTAGGCAAGGAATGCAGTACGAATGAAAATCTTTATGAGGTAATTTGCTTTCCACAAGAAATACAATTGTTAACTTTTACTGACATCGGTTTAGAGCAAGAAAAAGGTTCTCCAACGGAGTACTTAGCTTAGATGAAGACTTCGGATCTGAAACTCAAAAACAAAAATTTCAGGTGTCGGCCAACCCACACTTGCGAACTGCTTCTACTTCGGGCACCACATGGCAAGAAAGACTGATGTAATGGCATCAGCTGCATGCTTTATACCCTTAACTACCTGATGTCATGGAAGATGAGACAGCAACCGACGCAGGACCCAAGACTTTGATAATCATGCCGACTGAGGACTACCTGCAAGCAGATAACCCAAATGTGATTGATGACTGCAACAATGAAACATGAAGATCATCATCCAGCAATTTAGATTTTACAGGTTCAGAATGAGGCTGCTCCCTAAGCCAAGCATGCCTTCTAATAACGGAACCAATGGCTGCTGCTCTGCAGGAAGCCTCCAAAGTGTCAAAATCACAATGAAGAGAATGCTTATTAACCAGGGTGGCCGAATTTAGTAAATCTTTTAAGTCTTTGTTCTCTGACATGGAAGGAATATCCCCAAGCTTAGCCTTAATAGCCTCCAAAGTATGCTGCTGATACTTAAGCATGTGAAAAAGACAATTTGCAGATCTAATGGCAAGAGTTGCAGAGGTATAGACAGTTTTACCCCACCTGTCCAAGGCCATAGACTTCTTATCAGAAGGTTCAGGGTTTTTAGCAATAGTAGCTTAACACCCTTGGGACCTTGAGAAATAATCTCAGGATCAGCAGTAGGGTTTCTAAAAAGAAACTGATGAGAATCAGGAATCCTATAATACCTTATCAGGTTTTCTGTGAGCAGGAGGAACAGAATTAGGAGTTAAAGAATTTTCCATGAAAACATCATCCACAACTTCCAAAACAAGAGGTATAAGCCAGAGGTTTATGCTGTGGCAAATCCAAAAATTCCCGGATCCTCTTAGACTGAGGAAATCCTGACTTTCCCATTTAAAGTGCTCCCTAAGAGTATTCAAAGTATCCCCAAAGGAAAAATCTTCTGGAGGGGAGAGAGAGGGGATGGAATCCTCAGTATCAGAATACTCAAAGCCAGAAAAAAGTTGAGACTGTCCCTCCTCACCAGCAGAAATACTGGAAACCTCAGAATCTGATTCAGACAAAACATCAGGAGACAATTCCCTAGCCCTCTTGGAAGGTGTAGGGGGATGAGAGCCCTTAACAAGGGAAATAAGATCACCAGCCATCTTAACCAACTGGGACTGCGGCACAGGAGAGGAGGCCGACGCCCACTTGTGGGTAGATTTGCAGCTGAAAGGTTTGCTAGTAATCCAGAGGGGCTAGGGGGGCCTAGCAACTGCAGAAGTCTGAGCTAAGGTAGTCGGTCGGGCTCTGGTCTCATGTTGAATAGAAGAGGCATCAGAAGCCGGTGCCTGTATAGCGGCTCTGGACCCATCTGAGGTGGTGATAGGTGGAGGGTCTGAAGACAAAACAGCAGCAGGAGGCATGGAGGACTCTGTAAAGTTCCTGGCAGAGGCCTGCGGCTGAAAATCTGTGGACTGAAGGGGTTGCGAAAGCACCTCACTTAACCCTAGGCCTGTCGAGGTCCTTGTTCCTTGCGTTTCCTAGATATATCCGAAGTCGGGAGACCAGAAGATGCCATACCGACGAACTTAGGCCAGACTTCAAAATGCTTATATAAACTAGTAGCTCTACAGCGTATGGTACGCTGGTCGAAGGAGGCACAGAGATCACAGTTAGGGACATCGTGCTCAAGGCCCAAACAAGTTATACAACAGGAATGAAAATCACGGTGCGGAATCTTGTTTTTCACAGACAAGACAGTTATTAACTTTATCTGACATTAGTTAAAGCAAGAAAAGAGGGTCCCCAATGGGGTACTTATCTGAAGGCGTTTTCACCTTGGTAGTCGGAATGCAGAAAGAAGGTAAACAGCCGACCAGCAGTAGTGCAAACAGCATCTGCTTCGGGGTCCGCAGCAAGAAAGACTGAGGAAATGGCGTCGGCCACCTCCCTTTATACCTGACGTTCTGACATCAGTTTTACAGCTGACGGCAGCCGACATCATATACCGAAGACTCTGGTATTCGGCCGACTGAGGGCTACCAAAAGCCGGGTAAGTAACCCATATATTAGGACTGCAACAGTGAAACACAAAGAACATCTGCTTAACCTCGTATGAAAGCGCACAGATGGATGACTAAAATGTTACTGACAGTATACGTGTGTAACCTGAGTGGTTACTGAGATATTGCAAGTTGTTCACAACATATTACACAATTAATATTTACTGTGTTTATCAGGACTCCTAAAACACAGTTTAAAATCTAGAATCTAATCCACTGTAAAGATTTGTTTGTGCTGAACAGTTTCTCTATTTACATTTCTTTAGTAACCCTTATGGCTCCAGAGATGTGAACAAACCTGTTTGAAATGTGAAGCCATAATCATGAGGATTTCTGCATACAAGCTTCCAGAGCTCCAACAGAGTGAATAAGGTAACACATCAATGGATAAATATTACATTACTTGATGCCCTTTTCTAAAAACTCTACTTGGCAAAGCCCATACACCATAGCAGGCCTTCACCAACACACTAAAAAACTTGGACAACCTACCTCCATTTATCACTCTCTGCTCTGCAGGAACAGGACTTGAGCTGGACTCTGGGTGATGACGAGATGGCAAGGATCCCTGCCCAGGCCTGCCTCCTCTTAGACTGCTGGTTCTCATTCCACCACGGGACCCCTCTCGCACCCGCTGAGGCAGAGGCACATACTTTCCATCCCTAAAAGAAAGCAAATAAAATGAAGTTATGTACTCACCATAACGTTCCTTCTGAGCAGTTGTACTTCATTTGTCTTCAACCTGTGGGATACGGATCCATATCGAATCCTAGCCGGCAACTTTTGCTAGCATCAGCTCAGAGCTCCACTCGTTGAAGATCTGTTCGGCTACTGACAGATTCAGAGACCACTCGTAAGGCATCAGAATGGTCCGACTTAGCCTGTCCGCTAGAATGCTAGACCGTCCCAGAATGTGTGTTGCGATGAGAAAGCGAGCAGTGGAGATTGCCCATTCCCACACTCTCATGGCCTCGTGACAAAGGGGATAAGATCTGGTCCCTCCCTGTTTGTTGATATACAGGGAATACTGACATATTGTCTGACTGAATAGCAGTCGCCCCCAGAGGAAGAAAGGCATGAAGGGCCTGCAATGCTAGGAGGACTGCCCTCATCTCTAAGACATTGATATGCAAGCTGGTCTCTATGGGGGACCACAGGCCTTGGACTGTCCTGCCAGAACAATGCCAATGGAGTTGGGAGGCATCTGTGGTCACTGTGGTTCAGGCTGGGGCTGGAACAAAAGGTCACCCCTCCAAAATGTCTGGAGAGCTCATCCACCATATGAGGGACGACCGACACACTCAACTTAGTTGGATAGGATAAGTCAATGGCAGTTCCAACAGGGACCACTGAACTGCTAGAGTCCACTGAAGAATCCGCATGTGTAACCGAACACACGGGAGAAGAGTTATGGTCGCCGCCATCGAGCCTAGGATCCTCAACGCCGATTCCGCCGTTGGAAGATGAGAACTGTAGATCAGAGAGACATGCATCCTAAGGTTTTGAACTCCCTCTGAGGTCAGGAATATTTTGCACTGAAGAGCATCTATCCTGGCACCAATGTTGTCTATCACCTGTACAGGATCTAGGAGAGATTTGGATGTGTTGATTGTGATGCCCAAACACAGGGTAAGTGTCAGGAAGTAATCCCTGGTTTGGGAAAGTAGACGCCTGATGGGAGCAGTGAGTATTCAATCGTCCAGGTACGGACAGACCAGAATCCCCTAAAGCCGCAGGTGAGCCGCTACAACCACCATCACTTTGGTAAACACCTTGGGGGCTGTGCTGAGACCAAAGGATAGGGCTCAAAATTGGTAATGAAGGACTCCAAGCCGGAAGCGGAGGAACCTCCTGGAGCTTCTGTGCATTTTTATGTGATAGTAAACATCCTGGAGATCTAACAAGCACATCCAGTCGCTCTCTTGCAAGTATGGCATGATGGACTGTAGCGTGACCATTCAGAACTTCTCTTCGGCAATGGACAGGTTCAGGGTAGAGAGGTCCATAATGGGCCTTAAGTCCCCCATTTTCTTTGGCATAAAAAAGAACCTGGAGTAGAAGCCCAATCCGAGCTGATCTGGAGGGATGGATTCGATGGCTCGTTTTACTAGCAATTTAAAATTTCCTGTGCTGCTGCCTCCCTTTCCGTGGATGGTATGTCCGGGAGGTGTCTGGGAGATATGGGGGAACCCACGAAGGGGATACAGTATCTTCTGGATATGATTTGAAGCACCCAGCGGTCCGTTGTTATGGACTCCCATGCCACTGGGTGCAAGGACAATTGTCCCCTGACTGCCTCCAGAGTGCAGCAGTCGGCAATCCTCAGGGTTGCTGATCGGGTCTGTCAGAGAAAGGTTCTTGAGACCCGAAGTTCAGCGGACCCCCTCTGCCTCTGGGCCAGCATCCATTCTGTACCACTTTGCCTCTGGGAGAAGAAGAGCCCCGAATGTCCCGAGAATACTGAGACTTCCGGAGCCACATCATCTTTTGTCCTCTCTGGTTCCGAGAAAAGGACCTTTGAGGGTTAGAGAAGTGGATCCCAATGGCAGACAGTGTCTTCCAGTCCTTCTCACTCTGGACTAATGTCATCTTGACGGTCTTACTAAAGAGTGTAGAACCCCCACAAAAGGCATTAGCAAACGACGCCTTGAAGGGTTCAGAAAATTTACATAACCTGAGCCAGGCGTTACTCCTCATGCACATGCCGGACCTAGCCGCCCTAGCCGCTCCTTCCATATCATGGGAGGGAGTCACATGGACATATTAGATAACATTTTTAAGAGTGGTCATCCTCGCGGAGAACAAAGCCTTGTCCTCCTGCGACATGAACTTGGGGGGGGGGGCTCCTTTACTAGGTCACGTTGGAGTCCAGTGACATGGGCCAAGTAATTCAGCGCTCTGATTGAAAAGGTAGCTGAAGGGTACACCTGCTTCCCTAGGCGGTCCATCATCCGTGACTCCCAGTCAGGAGGGTGGACCGAGGAACTCTCCTGGGCATGTTCCTTCTTAGTGGCTACTGCTACCACCATGGTGTCCATGGGGCAGCCCTTATTCCAGGATGGCCTATCAATGGGGGGGGGGCTTAAAATGTTATTGGGTCACTTGGGGATAGGCTCAATGGTGTTCGGTTCCTTACATGCTCACGAGGTGACCAAATCCACCAAAGGATTTGCAGGAGGGGACACCCAGGAAGTAGGTGGGCCAGTGCTGAAAGCCTCCAAGAACACAGACTCATCAGAAGAGGGTTTGGGGGCAGACCAAACTCCCCGCTGGCGCAGGATCACCATGACGTCTCCAAAGGAGACATCCTCGGGAGGTCATCTTGGGGAACCCTCTCCATCATCTAAAGGAGTGTCCCCAGTGAGGGACTCCGGGGAGTCCAAGTGCCTCCTCTTGCATGTATGCTTGACAGGCACATCCCCGGTGGGGCTCTCCTGGGGCGCTCGCAAGCCATTTGTTCCTGGGGGGGGGGCATCTGGGGCTCTTCAAGCATGGGCTGTACCTCTAGTAAGACAATGGGGACCATAGACAGAGCCGAGAGGGTCTGGGAGGAGTCCGAGGGGGTGGTCAGGGTCTCGATCCGACGGAGAGGACCCTTTCTACCACATCAAACACCGAAGGAGAACGAACCTCCTGGGAAAAGTACAGTTGTGTACACTTAACATAAATGTAGATGTTCGAGTGTATTCACTGTTGCAGTCATAACACCAGGGTTATCTGCCTGCAGATAGCCCTCAGTCGGCCCGAATACCAGAGTCTTGGGATTTCTGCTTCGGATGCGGTCACCTCTTCCATGTCATCAGGTCATCAGGGGGTACAAAATGTGCAGCCGACACCATTACATCAGTTTTTCTTGTCCCAGATGTCAAGAGCCCCCAAAATAGGAAGCAATTACATGGTGTGGAACACGACCAGTAAAAAGTAAATACGATAGCCATAAGATATGGCCAAAAAGAGGATAGGTGGAAAGCATAGAAAAGTCAGGGGGCTGGAGGGAGGGTAACCAGGACTGCAACAGTGAATACGCTCGAACATCTACACTTATGGTTAAGTGTACACAAATGTTCTTCGTGTTTCACTGTTGCAATCACACTTGGGTTGATTCCCAAAGATGAGGAAGGGTGAAGGCAGTCAAGGCGTACTAGGTCTGGCTAGCAGGCCTTGTAAGGCTGCTGTGGCAAATCCAGCTCTGGATTTAGAAAAGACAGGTAAGTGGTAATGCTTGGTGAAGGTGTGTACAGAACTCCAAGTTGCAGCTTCCAGGGTGTCCCTGGTAGGGACTCCCCCTGAGAAATGCTGCAGAGGTTGAGGTAGCCCTAGTGGAATGAGTTCTGATCCCCTGTGGGGTAGGTTTTCCATGGTGCTTGTAGCAAAAATGGATGCAGTGTGCTATCCATTTGGAAATAATTTGCTTTGAAATGGCCTTGCCCTCTGCCCCTGTAGCAAAGCTGACTAGCAGCTGGTCAGATTTTCGGAAAGGCTTAGTCCTGTCAAGGTAGAACCTGAACTGTCTGAGCACATCCAAGGGGTGCAGGATCCTTTCCCCTTTATTCTGAGCATTACGGAAAAAGGGTAAATGGATGGATTGGTTTAGAGCCACACTGGATACCACCTTGAGCATAAATGAAGGGTTAGTCCTGAGGGAAACCCTGTCAGCATGGAAAATAATAAGAAGTTATGTACCTACCATAACGTTCCATGTTAACTGTCTTCATCTCGCCTTCTTTCTGCTATTTGGGATCGGAGCCGATCTTCGGCTCTGACTCGGCCATCTTCAATAGCTCGAGAGCTGTTTACTGGCTCGAGGCTACCCCTTATCCCATGATGCCTAGCAATAGCTACCCAGATCTCATTTGAAATAGCTAATCCAGACATAACAGAGAAACCAGTTATCAAAAAACTGGTTGTTCCATGAATTCTAATATTTAGAATAGGTTAGGAAGACCTGGCCAGAAGAATAACAATAAAAGAATACTCAGCCAGTGAAAAAAAAAGGAACTCCTTGCAATCCACTAGGATGGGGGATGGAGGGAGGGACGCACGAAAGAAGGCGAGATGAAGACAACTAACATGGAACGTTATGGTAGGTACATAGACAACTTAACATTAAGAAGTTATCTTGCCTTCATTCTTGCTGTTTGGGACAGCGTCCCTAGCACCCAACACCCTGGGTGGCTCAGTGGAACTGACTCTTCAGAACAGTGGAACCAAAGTCAGCTCCGGGAGACCATATCCACCTTGTAATGAGAAATAAAGGTATGAGGGTTTGCCCATGTGGCAGCTGCATGGAATCCATCGGCAACCTAGACTGAACGGCTACGGAGGTCGCTAACGCCCTAGTAGAATGACCTTTTGGTTTAATTGGTAACTCTTTGTTCCTTAACTGGTAATTGAAAGTAATAGTGTGGGACAACCATCTGGATAAGGTCACCTTGGAAACTGGGAGACCTTGTTTGTTTAAGGCATAAGAAAGGAATAATTGGTCTGACTTTCTTATTTCTTTAGTTCTGTGCAGGTAAAAATGCAATTGTCTATGAACGTCCAATTGGTGAAGTTTGTACTCTGCCTTGTTACTATGATTAGAGAAGAACACAGGGAGATCTACAGATTGGTTTAAATTATTTTCTGAGCAGACTTTAGGAAGAAACAAAGGATTAGTCCTCAGAGCAACTCTGTCCTTGTGAAACACCAGGTAGGGAGAACGAACACACAGTGCTTGAAGTTCTGAGACATGCCTAGCTGAAGTGATAGCTACCAGAAAGAGTGTCTTCCAAGACAGAAACTTGATGGAGTAGGATGCTGCTGGTTCAAAAGGATGCAGAATAAAGGAAGTTAGGACTAAATTAAGCTCCCAAGGGGGAGGGGGATCTCTCACTGGAGGTCTAAGAAGAGATGTTCCTCTCAAAAAAGCTTTACAGAGCTTATGAGACATAATGTTAGCATTTGACAAACCAATATGAAAATTAAAAATGGCCGCTAATTGTACCCTAATGTAGCGAAAGCAGCCCCATGGGAAACCATCCACCAGTTGCACCAAGAATTCCAGAATTTCGTGGACTGGGGCTGAGAAGGGATCCACATTCCTAGACTCTGCCCAACAAGAAAAATGTTTCCATTTGCTAGCATAAGTTTTTCTCGTTGTAGACTTATGAGAGGAGACGATAATCTCACAGACTGCTGGGGAAATGCTGGGAAGCCTGGCTAAGGTTGGAATTGGAGCAACCAAGTTGTGAGCTGGAGAGTTTGGAGGTATTGATGCAACCCGCCTGATTGATGAATCAGATCATCTGGAATTGGGTCCAGAGTCCAGGGCTGATCGAGAAGGTAATGGTGCAGGAACGGGAACCATATCTGTCGAGGCCAGTAGAGGGCAATGAGGATCATTTTGCAACCCAACGATTTTGCTTTCTGTATGAGTTTCGGTATCAGGGGAAACGGAGGAAAAGCATAAAGTCGTCCCTGAGGCCAATCGTGGACTAGAGCGTCTCTGGGTATATGACCTGGAAGCGGAAGAAGGGAGAAGTAGTTGCTGCATCTGCTGTTGAAGGGGGTGGCAAAAAGATTGCAGCAAGGCTGTCCCCATTTGCAGAAAATAAGAACCGCAACTTCCTGATTCAGAGACCACTCGTGAGGCATGAGGATAGCTCTGCTGAGCCTGTCCTCTATGATGCTGGATCTCCCAGGGATGTGTGTCGCAATCAAAAAACGTTGGGAGGAAATCGCCCACTGCCAAAGTCTGAGTGCTTCACGACACAGGGGGTAGGATCTGGTTCCGCCCTGCTTGTTGATGTACCACACCACTGACATGTTGTCTGTTTGAATTGCAATGGTCCCAAAAGGAAGAGAGTCTTGAAGAGCTTGCAACGCTAGGAGCACGTCTCTCATTTCTCGGACATTTATGTGCAGATGGTACTCGTGAGGCTGCCAAGTGCCTGGGACTGTCCTGCCCAGGTAATGCCCCCCCCCCCACCCTATCAGGGAGGTGTCTGTCATCACTGTGGTTACCGGAGGGGGTTGTATGAAAGGTATGCCCTGAGTAACTAGGGGAGACCATCCACCAAGAAAGGTGTCTTTTGCATGCTTCCGTGATCAGGATCATGTGAGACATGGGTAGGTCTTGAAAAGACCACTGCGTGAAAAGAAGCCACTGAAGAATTCTCATGTGGAAGTGTGCTAGTGGGAGTACAAGAATGGCAGCTGCCAAGTAGCCTAGAGTTTGAAGGACATGCCTGACTTGGATCCTTTTGCTCTGCATTAGAATTTGTACTTGTTGACGAATTGTGGACACTCTTTCTAATGGCAAACTTGCGAACATATCCAAGTCTGCTCCTATGTAAGTGATAGATTGACAGGACAACAAGGCAAATTTTTCGAAATTTATTGCAATACCTAGCTGAGTGCAGGATGTGATTGTATAATCCCGCGCTTGTAGGAGCTGATGCCTGGTGGTAGCAGTGAGGAGCCAGTCGTCTAGATATGGAAACACCTGGAATCCTTGACGTCTCAGGTGAGCAGTGACCACTGCCATACATTTGGTGATCACCCTGGGGGCTGTGGTGAGACCAAAGGGCAGAGCTCTGAACTGGTAAAGACTGGCCCCCACCCGAAAACGAAGAAATCTCCTGGAGCGTCTGTCCATCTTGATATGGTAGTACGCGTCCTGAAGATCTATCGAGCACATCCAATTGTCCTGACCCAGGAAGGGAAGAATGGACTGTAGCGTGACCATCCGAAACTTTGTTCTTTGTGCAGATTTGTTTAGTCTGCTGAGATCCAGAATCGGTCTCCAGTCCCCTGTCTTTTTTGGTACCAAAAAGAACCTTGAGTAAGTTCTGGATCCGTGCTGGTCTGCGGGGACTTCCTGGATGGCTCTTTTTTCTAGCAGTTTTGAAACTTCTATTACTGCTTGCTCCTTCAGATTGGGTGGAACATCTGGAAGGGTCTTCTTTGACTGTAAGGGGGGGTTGAAGGAAGGGAATTTTGTAACCTCCGGATATAATGGACCGTACCAATCTGTCTTTTGCTAAATTTTGCCAGGCTTTTGGATACAGTGAAAGTCTTCCCCCGACTGCCTCCAGAGGTAAGCAGCCGGGCAACCCTTGAGGGATGCTGGAAGGGCTTATCAGAGAAAGATTCTCTGTTGCCCTGGTTCTGCAGAACCCCTCTGCCACAAGGGCGGAATCTATTATTATTGTTTCCCCCTCTGCCTCTGGAGGAAAAATCACTACGTGTGTCAGGTAAGGTTCCCTGAGATTTACAGAACCACATCTTCCCACTCTTCTGACCCTTGGGGTAAGGTCTAGAGGGAGTGGAAAAACAGACTCCTATGGCAGAGAGAGTCTTGCCTTCTTGCTCGCACCAAGTCAATGTGTCTTTCACCTGTGGCCCAAAGAGAAAGGAGCCATCAAAGGGGGTATTGGTGAAGGACGCTCAAAAGGGTTCCGCAAAGTGACACAGCCGCATCCACGCATGCCTCCTAAGGGCTACACCAGTGCCCGCGGCTCTACTCGCTCCATCGGCTGTATAGGAATCGAGCCTCATGGAGGAGTTAACTACAGAATTAAGCATCGCTAGCTGGGAAGCTACTTTGGCTTGTGCTCCCTCAGCTGTAGGATCTTAAAGGGTATCTCCAAGCTCTTTAAGAAGATCCCTTTGAAGTAGAGTAAAATGACAGATAGTTCAGTGACCTCATGGAGAAGGTCGCTGAAGCAAACATTCGCTTTCCGTACCTGTCCATCGTCCCAGACTCCTTCTTAGGGGGATGAACAGATGAAGAGGTCTCCGCTAACTCTTTTTTGGTGGCTGCTGCTACCACCATGGCATCAACGGGCACACCTTTAGAAAGGAATTGCTTATCCTGGGGAGCTGTAATAAATTTACCAGGTCTCCTCGAAGTTGGTTCCACTGTATCCGGAGCTGACCAAGCCTTTTGCGCCACTACAGACATAAGTGGGTCGAAAGGCAGAGAAACCCAGGAGGTGGAAGGTCGGGAACCGAAAGCATCCAGGAATACAGACTCATCCTCTGTAGGGGCTAGGGGATTCCAGTTCCCCCTCTCCCTAAGCATTTCCAGGATGTCCGAGAAGGAAGCATCTTCAGAGGGGGATCTCGGGGACCCTTCTAATTCATCTAAGTCTGTATCAGAAGTGATAGACTCAGGGGAGTCAATGTGCTTCCTCTTGCACTTCTTCTTCCGAGGGGGCTCCTCTGAGTGATCAGGGGAGGCCTCGGAAGAAGAGGAAACACCCAATGGGGTGTCCTGGAGCATCGGTTCCCTACGCTTGGGGTCTAGAGGAGGAGCAGAGGTTGGCACAGACACTACAAGGGACGGAGCCGGTGGGGCTGGTAGTGGAGCTGACTCGGGGGACAGCACACTCCGCATGACCTCAAAGGCATCCCTGCCTCGAGGCAGAGAAAGCTCCAGTTCCAAAGAAATAGGAATCTTTTTCCGCGCCGAGGGGGACGGCTCTGAGGCTGATGTTGGAGCAGAGCTCACCTGCGCCGATGCTCTGAGAGAGAGAACGGGGTCGGACAAGGGTCCGATGCCACTCGCCCCCTCGGAGCCGACGAGGGAGCCGCAGCTTCCAGATAGCTCAATGGAAGGTACCACCGAGGTAATCGGAGCAGACGTCGGAACCGAAGGAGATATAGTTATCGGAGCCGACTGTTCCACTACTCGAACCCCAACGAACTCCGGCTCCGAGCTCAATGGAGTCGGAGGAGGAACAGAAAGGGAGGTGGATGGAACCGATACCTGCTGAGGACGGCTAGCCAACATTTTAGCTAGTTCCTCTGATTTTAGCAACCTACTTACTACTCTCTCCACATCATGATCCGACAGCCTAAAGGATCAAGAGGAGTGTGAGAGTGGTGGCTACATTCACTCTGCAATAATGGAGAGCCAGGAGCCGAATGAACTGACTCTAACGAAGGGGGCCTCAGCCTTTTATGGCTCCGAGACGGCTCCGAAACTTCCGATGGAGCAGACGGAGGGGTTGTCTTGTCGGTGCCAGCTGGAACCGACATACTCGGTAAATCCTGTACCAGGGTTGGCTCCGAAGGTGGAGCCGACGGTTTAGAGAATTTTGGGGATTTCACTGGCTGTGAACTCTTTGCCGGTGAATCCTGAAGTTTTAACAGACCCCTAAGGATCAATTTGTTCTTCCGTTCCTGCAGGACTCTTGGATTAAAGGCATGGCAGATAGAACAAGAGTCCTGCAGGTGAACAGCGCCCAAACAATAAACGCAACTAGTGTGCCCTTCTGTCAGAGACATTTTCTGACAGCACAAGTCACACTTTAAATCCAGATACTTCAGTTTCTTTAGACATATCAACCACAAAAAAAACAAGCACCAGAAGAGAAACAGATAGAAAAAAATTCTACTCTAGTCAACAACAGACTATGTAAAAATATAAAACAAACTTCCTTTTTTTTTTTTTTTTTTTTTTTTTTTTATTAACGATAGCAAAAAAAAGAGGAAAGGAGAGCCTCTAAGTTAAACGGCTTCCTTAGGAAGGGAGTGGGGGAGGGAGAGAACTCTCTAACTTAAACAAGTTCTACTAAACAGGACTAAAGGAGAACAAGCTACTCAACAAACACTAGTAAATAAAACTAAGAAAAGGTAATTTCTCTAATAGTTTTATGGAGTATAAGAATATATTTCTACACAAAACATTTGAAAATACAAGCCTGAGCCAGAAAACGACACACCTCGCAGCTGAAGCGGCAAATAAGATTTGGGTAGCTATCGCTAGGCATCATGGGATAAGGGGTAGCCTCGAGCCAGTAAACAGCTCTCGAGCTATTGAAGATGGCAGAGTCGGAACGGAGGATCGGCTCCGATCCCAAACAGCAAGAATGAAGGCGAGATAGTCAACTTAACATTGAAGGGTTCCACAGCCATTAGTGCCTATAACTCAGACACTCTTCTTGCTGAAGTGACGGCTAGCAGTAAGGCTGTTTTCCAAGAGAGGAATTTTAACTCTGCTGTAGCAGCGGGCTCAAAAAAGGGGAAACATGAGCTTCTCTACAACAAAGTTAAGGTCCCAGGCAGGGGTGGGAGATCTCCTCGGGGGTCTTAAATTGTTAACTCCTCTCAGGAACTGTTTGACCAGAGGGTGAGAAAAGAGAGGTGGCTCAGTATTGTAATGACCTGACATTGCCAAGGCATGAATCTTAACTGATGAGAAGGATGGGCCTTTGTGGAGCAGCTCTGCTAGGTAATCTAGGATTTGAGGTAAGGTGGGCACGAATGTGTCCTTTCCTTGAGACTGGCTCCAAGAACACTATCTTTTCCACTTTTTTGAACAGGATTTCCTAGTACTAGGCCTTCTGGCCTTAAGAATGACATCCAGCACCTGCTGGCTGAGGGCTGCAGGTGGTGTACTCAGGGAATAAGCCAGGCTGCAAGGATCAGGGTTTCCAGCTGAGGATGCAAAATCTGTCCTTCCTGCTGGGAGAGCAGGGAGGGGTCTGATGTAGGTGCCAGGGTGGCACTGCTGTCAAACTGCATAGGAGTGGGTACCAGTGCTGGCTTGGCCAGTCTGGTGCAATAATGATTGTCCTTGGTCTATTCTGTTTGATCTTGAGTAGTACCTTTGAGAGGAGGGGCAGAGGGGGAAAGGCATAAATTGAGAGGTTTTCCCATGTAAAGGATAGGGATCCACTTTCCATGCTTGGCTGTGGAGATTTCTGGTGCAAAATTTGCTCAATTGATGGTTTTTGGGGGAGGCAAAGAGGTCCACCTCTGGTGTCCCCCACCTGTGGGTTACAAGTTGGAATGAGTTGGGTTCCAGTTTGCACTCGTGTGGGTCCAGTAGATTTCTGCTTAAGTCGTCTGCCAGGGAATTTTGTTTGCCTGGCAGGAAATGAGCTTGCAAGTGCACTTGGTTGCTCAAGGCTGTGTTCCACAGGGCCATGGCTAACCTGCAGAGAGGGTAGGAATGAGTTCCCCCCCCTGCTTGTTTATGTACCACATATCTGTGGTGTTGTCTGTCTTTATCAAGAGTTATCCTGGAAGGATAAGGTATTTGAAGGCTGTCAGAGCATTCTGTACAGCTAACATTTATTTCTGACTGATATGCAGGTGAATTTGTCCTGGGCTCCATTTGTCTTGAATGCATTTGCCTGCCATGTGAGCCCCCCATGCATAGTCTGATGCGTCTGTTGTCAGGGTTTGGACGGCAAGGGGTTGAGTGAAAGGGAGTCGCTTGTTGTGGTTATAAGCCTCTGTCCACCAAAGGAACTCTGCCCTTAGACAAGGAATGATAGGAATCAGTGTTTCCGGGTCCTGAGAATGTTGACACCACAGAATTTTTAAGTACCAGTGAAGTTTCCTCATATGCAGTCTTGCATATGGAATTAGTAGAATGCATGAGGCCATGAACCCTAGGGCTTGCAGTATTTTTCTTGCAGATAGCTGGGTTTTGATGGCCATTAGTTTGAAGTAGTTTGTCAAATAAACCTAGTTTTCTGGAGTAAGGAATGCCATCTGGGAAGTTGTGTTTAAGCTTGCTCCCAAGAAATACAATTTTTTGGCTGGGCACCAGATACGATTTCTTTTTGCTGATGGTGTACCCCAGAGAAGTTAGAAGTCTCTTTACAAATGCCAGGTGCTGAAGTAGCAATTCCTGACTGTCCGCCTGAATCAGGCAATCATCCAAATATGAGTAAATTTGAATATTTCTCCGCCTGCAGTATGCAGTGGCTGGAGACAGGCACTTTGTGAATACCCTGGGCACAGCAGATAAGCCAAAGGGAAGTGCAGAGAACTGACAGTGCATAGAGCCTGCCTTGAAACGTAGATATTTCGCGCAAGATTCCCTTATGGGGATGTGTAGATAAGCTTCTTTTGAGTCTAGGGTGACTAGCCAGGAGTCCTTGGCTAGCATAGGAAGCAGCTGTTGTAGTGTAAGCATTTTGAATTTTGGGACCACCAGGAAGGTGTTGAGAATGGACAGATCTAGGATAGGGTGCCAAGAGACCTCTTTTCTAGGCACCAGGAACAGTCTGGAGTAGAAACCTTGTCCTCTTTACCCTATTGGAACAGGTTGAATAGCCCTGACACTGAGAAGAGAAAGCACTTGCTTTTGAGCCTCTGGTTTGGAGGAAGGTCTGGCAACCCGCTTGGGGTTAGCAGTGAGTGGAAGCAGAACCTGTATCCCTGGGGTACAATGTTTAAGACCCATCGGTCCTGTGTAATGGGCATCCAGTTTATTGCATGCAGGGTGAGTTTTCCTCCTAGGGGTGCAAGTACTTAGACATGGCTGGGAAGGATGACAGACAAGTCATTGTGAACTTTTTCCATAAGGGGGTGGCTTACCACTCCCTGTTTTTGAGGGGGGGGGGGAGCACTCCACTGTTTAGATCTCTGCGTAACCTGAGACTGCAGTCTTGGTGGTCTGTTGCCCCTGAGTTTCAACTGAGAAGTCCTGGGAGGGACTGGAAAAGTACAGTTTTGTACCTACCATAAATGTAGATGTTCGAGGATTCCCTTGCTGCAGTCCTGACAATAGGGTATAGTCCGCGTCCCAGTCGGCCCGAATACCAGAGTATAAGGCTGACGTCGGTCATGGCGCCTTAGACTGACGTCAGCACGTCAGGGTACTAATGCGCATGACCGACGCCATTTCCTCAGTCTTTTCTTGCCCCAGATGTCAGAAGACCCAAAAAGACAAGTCCCAAAAACAACCTGCACCAAAAAACAGGTACAATATATACAGTAATATATACAAAAATATAAGCATGTAAACTCACCTACACAACCACCCTGAAACACAGAGGGAAGGAGGGAGGGTAAATTGGACTGCAGCAAGGGAATCCTCGAACATCTACATTTATGGTAGGTACAAAACTGTACTATGTTCTTCGTCTTCCCTTGCTGCAGTCCTGACAATTGGGTAGAATCCCAAAGCAGAGGTAAGGGAGGCTGGCAAATTATAAAGTAGCAGGAGCTGACAACATGCCTTGTAAAACAGCTGTGGCAAAACCAGCTCTAGTCTTAGAGTATATAGGCAGGTGATAATGCCTAGAGAAAGTATGCACTGAACTCCAAGTAGCTGCTTCCAGAATATCCTTAGTTGCCACCCCTTAGAAATGCTGTTGAAGTGGCAGTAGCCCTAGTGGAATGAGGCCTAATCCCAGCTGGAACCTCTTTGCCATGATGGGAATAACAAAATGCAATGCAAAAGCCAATCCACCTAGAAATGGTTTGTTTTGACACAGGCTTGCCCTGTGAACTTAAAGCAAAAGAAACAAGTAACTGCTGAGACTGCCTAAAATCTTTAGTCCTGCTCAAATAATAACGCAATTGCCTGTGTACATCTAAAGTGTGCAAAATCTTTTCCCCTTTATTTTGAGGATCTGCAAAAACGTAGGCAAATGAATAGTTTGGTTTAAAGCCACACTAGAAACTACCTTAGGCATAAAGGAAGGATTAGTGCGTAATGATACCCTGTCCTTATGGAAAATCAAAATGGGCTCTACTGGCATAAGGGCCTGCAACTCAGATACCCTTCTTGCAGAAGTAATAGCCAACAGAAAAGCAGTCTTCCATGACAAATATTTCAATTCAGCAGTAGCTGCAGGCTCAAAAGGTTGTAGAGTAAGTTTTTCCAACACAAAATTGAGATCCCAAGCAGGAGTAGGAGCTCTACGGGGGTCTTATATTCTTTCCCCCTCTAAGAAACTGCTTGAACAAAGGATGCGAAAACAAAGGTGGGTCACAATCATAGTGAGCTGAAATTGCTGCAGCATGAATCTTTATGGAAGAGAAAGACAAACCTTTGTCCAATAATTCAGTAAGATATTGAAGAGCCACACTCAAATTAGGCTCTGAAATCTCCAAATTCTTTGCTGTACTCCAAAATAAAAATCTCTTCCATTTTTCTGCCGACACTCTCGTAGTAGTAGGCCTTCTAGCTTCCATAATCACATTTAAAACTTGTTGAGGAAGCTGAGACCTACCATGCTTCAACACAGAATATGCCAAGCTGTGAGATGAAGAGATTGAAGCTTGACATTGAGCAGATGACCGTCCTTCTGAGATAACAGATGAGGAATCAGAGGTAAAGGCCATGGAGGCTTCTTTACAAGACTCCTTAGAAGTGGGTACCAGTGTTGCCGAGGCCAATCTGGAGCTATCAAAATCATCCTTGGCCTGTCCTGTCTGACCTTTAGTAATACCTTTGGAAGAAGAGGTAGAGGTGGAAAGGCATAGACATGAAGGTTTTTCCAACTGAAAGACAGAGCATCCACTTTCCAAGCTGTGTGATGAAACCCCTTTGTGCAATACTTTGGCAGCTGGTGGTTTAGTGGAGAAGCGAACAGATCTATGTCTGGAGTTCCCCATGACACTGTCAATTTCTGAAATACATGAAGATCCAGTTTCCACTGTGGGGATCCATGATTTGTCTGCTTAATACATCTGCTAGGGAGTTCTGTGCTCCTGGCAGAAACCTTGCCTGAAGAGTCAGTTGCAGGCTTAACGCAGTCTCCCATAAAATCATTGCTTGCCTGCATAGAGGATAAGAATGTGTTCCCCTTGCTTGTTGATGTACCACATGACAGTTGTGTTGTCTGTCAGAATCAACACCTGCCCTGGAAGAAGTAACTCCTTGAACGCCATCAATGCAAACTGGACTGCTAACATCTCCTTCATGTTGATATGTAGATGCTGTAGTCTGGCAGGCCACTTGTCTTGTATCCACTTTCCATTTAGATGAGCTCCCCAAGCAGTGTCCGAGGCATCTGTCGTTAAAATCTGACTCGCCTCTGGCCGGGTCACAGAGAGTCCCTTGTTTAGGTGACATTCCTGAGCCCACCACAAGAATTCCTTTTGAAGGCAAGGTATTATTTGAATGACAGTGTCCAAATCTTGGCAGTGCTGTGTCCATACATTTTGAGATACCATTGCAGCTTCCTCATATGCAGTTTGGCATTGGGAAGCACCAGAATACAAGATGCCATGAACCCTAATGCTTGAAGGACTGTCCTTGCAGTCAGCACGGACTGATGAGATAGTTGGTGGAAGTAAAGTGACAGACTCTTTTGTTTGTCCGGGGTTAAAAAGGCCATCTGGGCTGCTGTATTCAGTCTCACACCCAGAAAGCACATGTCTTGAGAGGGTACTAGACTGGACTTTATTTCGTTCACAGAATACCCTAGGCATCTTAGCACTGCTATGACATATTCCAGATGCTGTAGAAGGTGTTCCTTTTCTTGAGCCAGAATCAGGCAGTCGTCCAAGGAAGGATAAATTTGAATGCCTTGAAGCCTGAAGTAAGCTATCACTGGAGCCAGAACCTTTGTGAATACTCTGGGCGCAGTAGATAAGCCAAAGGGCAATGCAGAGAACTGATAATGAAAATCTCCAGTTGAAACCGCAGATACTTTCTGCAACTTAGCCTTATGGGCACATGAAGGTAAGCTTCCTTGAGATCCAAAGTTACCATCCAGTGATCCTTGCCCAGCAGAGGTAACAGTTGCTGTAACGTCAACATCTTGAACTTGGGAATGTCCAGATAAGTGTTGAGGATAGATAAATCCAAAATTGGTCTCCACGTGTTCCCCTTCTTTGGTACTAGGAACAGGCGAGAATAAAATCCGAAGCCCCTTTCTGACACAGGGACTGGCTGAATAGCCCCTATCTGGAGTAACTGAGAAACTTGCTTGTGAGCCTCTTTTCTTTGTGGAGGAGGAACATCTGGCATGCCTCTGAAAGGGGTCATTGTGTGGAAATAAAATCTGTACCGTGATGAATGATATCCAGCACCCATCTGTCTTGAGTGATTAAATCCCAATTTTCTTTGAAAAGAGACAATCTTCCTCCCAAAGGAGCTGCCAGACGAGTCCACTGGCAGCTGAAAAGGCAGGTCATTGGTTCTGCTTACGAAAGGACTGACCCCTGCCCTCACCAGAAGTCTGAGCAGGTGAACTGTCTGATCTAGGCCTAAACGAACCTTGAGCCCTGCCCCTACCACGCCTAGACCTACCCCTAGACTGGGAACCATAAGCAGGATACGCCCACCCCTTAGCAGGCCAATTTCTACTAAACTCGGAGGCTGCACCTGCAAAAATCTTTAACAGTCTGCATAGACTTAGCTTTGTCCTCCATTTTCTTTAAAACTGCTTCCACAGGCGGTCCAAACAACACATCAGACTGTAAAGGAGCATCCAAAATCCTGGTCTTAACATGCTCAGCTAAATTCTGATCCTTCAACCATGCATGTCTGCGAAGAACAGAACTAGTAGCAGCCACCCTCGAGGAGGCCTGAACAGCATCAAAACCACACTGCAAAGAATGCTTACCCACTTGTTCAGACACATGAACCAAATCCAGCAATTCTTTACACTCAATACCTTCCGCCAAAGCATCCACCTTAGATTTCAATTGTGAAAGGAGATAATTCTGATATTTCAGCATATGAAATTGACAATTCAACGCCCTCATGGCTAGAGTGGAAGAAGTATATACTTTCTTACCCCACCTATCCAAAGCCCTTGCCTCTTTATCAGAGGGTACAGGATTTTTAACCACAGAAGCTTTAACACCTTTAGGCCCCTGAGAAACAGTTTCTGGGTCCGCCCTGGGACTCTTAAACAAATACTTATGAGCTTGGGCACCCTATAATACCTATCAGGCTTAACAGGAGCAGGAGGCAAGGAATCAGGGTTCAGAGAAGCCTCTGCAAAACATCCTCCACCACATTCAACACAGGAGGAATAGCTAAGGGCCTATGCTGGGGCAAAACAAGAATTCCCTAAGCCTTTTCTGGAGTCAGAGTAATCTTGGCCTTCCCATTTAAAGTGCTCCCTCATGGAGTGAAGAGTCTCTGAAAATGAAAAATCCTCAGGAGGAGAAGCTGAAGGAGTGGAATCATCCACATCAGAATCAGAATAAGTAGGAAACTCTTGCAAGTCTTCCACAGAAGACTCTGAAGCCTGTGAACACTGTTCAAAACTATCAAACTCCTGTTCCACCCTAGGCCTCTTATCAGGTGGGGCATAGAACCTCTAATCAGAGTAATCAAATCTTCTGCCATTTTAAGCATATGTTTCTTAGGCACAGAGCCGAAATGCTAGGAGAAGCCCCTACAGAAGCTGAACTTGGCCTTCCTCTAAAAGAAGCTTTGGCAACAGAAGGAGAGGCCCTAACTACCTTGGGAAGAGAGGGAAGAACAGTTACCTGAGAAGCCCCTCAGCCTGGCCTACCTCCTGAGAGGGCACATCCTGTAACAGTAAAGTATCTGCCTGAGACTCCATAGAGACTCCTGGCAAAACCTCTGGCTCCCCTGAGCCTTCTAAAGGACCGACGTCCGCGACTGCCGGTTCCTCACCCCTAGACTTCACTGTTTTGTCCTTGCGCTTCTTAGATGAAGCAGGCGTCGGAGAATCCGACGGCATAGTATAATTGCAACGCTTCCCAAACACTAACCTAGCACAATCAAGCCTCCTCTTAATAGTGCGCTTGTTAAATCTAGCACAAGAGCGGCAACCAACAACGTCGTGCTCAGGCCCTAAACAAGGTATACACAAAGTATGATAATCCCTATGCGGTATCTGCTTCCCACAAGAAATACAGTTATTCACTTTTTCTGACATCCGGTTAAATACTGAGGCAAGAAAAACCCAAAATGTTCTAACGGGTTACTTAGCCAACTCTGTATTCGGTCTGAAACTCCGGTTTCGGAAAATCTCAGAACGCCAACCTGCACTCGCAAAATTGCTTCTGCATCGGACCATGCGGCAAAAAAGACTGAGGAAATGGCGTCGGTCATGCGCATTAGTACCCTGACGTACTGACGTCAGTCTAAGGCGCCATGACCGACGTCAGCCTTATACTCTGGTATTCGGGCCGACTGGGACGCGGACTATACCCTATTGTCAGGACTGCAGCAAGGGAAGACGAAGAACATCAACCAGTTTTTAGAAGGCCAATGCCTACTGAATCTAGGTGGCTGTACCTGTAAGAAATCTTTAACAGTTTGCATAGATTTTGCTGTTTCCTCCATCTTTTTAAAAACTTCTTCTGCTTTTGTGCCAAACAAACGTTCCTGGTTTAATGGAGCATCTAGTAATTTTGCTTTGACTTGGCCTGGCAAGATTTGTTCCTTCAGCCAAGCATGCCTTCTCAGTACAGACCCAGTGACAGCAGCCCTGCAAGATGCATCTACGGCATCAAAAACTACACTGCAAAGTATGTTTACTGACTTGGTTTGCAGAATGCATTAACTCTTGTAAACCTTTATTTTCTGTACAATCTGGAAGCAACAACATTTTTTGTTTAATTAGTTCCATAATATGCTGCTGGTACTTCAACATGTGAGACTGGCAATTTAAAGCTCTGATGGCAAGAGTTGCAGAGGTATATACCTTCTTAACCCAATCTGTCTAAAGCTCTAGAATCCCTGCCGAAGGGGTAGGGGTTTTGGCTGTAGTAGCCTTAATATCTTTAGGTCCCTGGGAAATGGTCTCTGGATCCGCAGTGGGATTCTTAAAGAGAAATTTGAGAGAGTCAGGTACCCTGTAGTACCGGTCAGGCTTTCTAGGAGCTGGTGGTAAAGTATCAGGAATAAAACTGGATTCCATGAAGACATCATCTACAATTTCCAGGACAGGGGGTATAGCTAGAGGCCTGTGCTGAGGCAAGTCTAAAAATTCTCTGAGTCTCTTTTTGGACTGTAGGTAGTCCTGGCATTCCCAGAGGAAATGATCTCTTAAGGTATGCAAGGTTTCACCAAAAGAAAAGTCCTCTGGAGGGGAGGCCGATGGAATGGATTCCTCTGCATCTGAATCCTCATAGGTAGATAGGGGTACATATCCTGGTAATCAGAGGGATCAGTATCATAGGACTCATGGTCTGTAGAATCAGAAGGGAAATCAATTCTTTGTCTTTTAAAGGGGGAAGGCTGGCTTCCCCTAATTAGAGTTATTAAGGTCTCCAGCCATTCTAAGCATTTGTTTCTGTGGCATGGGAGCTTGAGCATGCGCTTTGGTTGTCAGTTTTCTAGGTGTAGTGTGAACTCTGGGCCTGAAAAACTCGGTAGTTTTAGTCAGAAACGAAGAAGTTGGTTTAATACAAACATCGGAAGGTCGGAATACACCCTCAGAAGCCGGTGCCTGCACAGCAGCTCTGGACCCATCCAAGGTAGAGACATCCACAGGTTCCATAGTCGAAGCATCACGTGGCATACTAGACTCCAAATGGTTCTCAGCAGAGACCTGCAATTTTGTAGAAACGGGCATCAGGAGCTGCGAAGGTGCCTCACGGAATACCGGTGGACTGGCGACTAGCTTAACGGAAGCGCCAACGGCAGTTTTGGACCTATGCGGTCTGTCTCTGTCTTTAACCTTACTTTTTTCGGAAGATCGGTAGTCGGGTGGCTTATCGAATCCATTTCGGAATACGGAGAACGACAGCAAAAGAATTTAGCGACAAAGATAGCATGACGACAAACAGTTTGGACGTTAAACAAGGCACAATACCGACAGTGAGGAACTTCGTGGTCTGGGCCTAAACAGATGACACAGTAAGAATGAAAATCTCTGTGCGGTATTTGCTTTCCACAGGCAAGACAATTGTTAACTTTTTCTGACATCGGTTAGAGCAAGAAAAAAAGGATCCCCAACGACGTACTTAGCTGTACAAGACTTCAGGTTTGAAACTCGAAAAATGAAAATTTCAATTAGCAGTCGACCTGCACTTGTGAACTGCTTCTGCTTTGGGCTCCCGTGCGGCAAGAAAAGCTAATGTAATGGCGTCGCCTGCATCTTTTATACCCCTGACCTAACATCATGGAAGAGGTGACAGCATCAGACACAGAAATCACAAGACTCTGGTATTTGGGCAGACTGAGGGCTACCTGCAGGCAGATAACCCAAGTGTGATGACAGCAACAGTGAAACACGAAGAACATCTAATAAGGAGGCCGGTCTCCCCAGGTCCGATACAAGAATCAGAGTCGGGCCCGAGGTGGATGAGCTCCGAGGGAGGGAACCTGGCCCGACAAAGTCAGAGCCGATAGAAAAGGTTCCACTCCCTCGGATCCAACACCCAAGCTCCGGCAACGGCTCGGATCCGAGCTGGTCGGATCCGAAATGCTCCAGGCAGCTGTCGGTGTTAAGGAAACAGGTACAGTCGGCACCGACTACCTGACCTAAGCCAACGTCAAATCCGAGTACTCTGAAGCCGAAAGTCGGATTGGAGAAGGAGAAATGGGTTGAAAGGAAGCAAGCTCCCCCCTCCAGAGGGGGGGCTAGCAAGACCCCCATCTGGATCTGCGTACGGATAAAGCGCCTCATCATCTTATCCAGATCCATATCCAACAAGGAACGGGTTGACCGTGATGAGACCACGGACTCCGACCTGGCAGGTTGGGGTACCAAGGCCTGAGAGGCTGGACCTGTCTCCTCTGGCTCTGGGGAGAAACTCGGAGATCAGAGCCGAGGGGAGTCATGGGTCCGTGGAGATTTGCTGGGTGAAGCGAGGTCCGGGAACCTCTTACTCTTTTCCCTCATCTTCTACTCCCTCTCCCTTTCTCTACCTCTCTTCTGCTCTGCTACCACAGGCTTAGACACAGGAGTTTGAGTCCCAGCCCTGGAGGGAGGAGACGCCAGACGAGAGAGGAGGGAGAGGTGGTCACAGCATCTGCTGTGACCGAAGCCAAAGATGAGGAAAGAGAGTCAGAAGGGGGGAAGAAGACCTTTGAGGGCCAACTTGGCCTTCCTATCCTTTAGGGTGCAGGGGTTGAAGCCCGCACCGATAGTACATTCCACGTTCAGGTGGGCCATACCCAAGCACAAAACACACACAGTGTGGCCATCTGCTGGGGAGAGCTTATGGCCAACACTCTGTGCAGCGCTTGAAAACAAGCTTTTCAGCCATAACAGAAAGATAGCCTCAGAGAAAAAACAGGCAAAATCTTTCTAAATTAGAGCACGCACACACCCACTCACCACAAACGCTATAGAGAACACTGAGGGGGGAGGGGAAGCTACTACCTACACCACAAAGCAAACTACTCAAAACTTCCTGAAAACCACTAACACTCGACGCACCAAGCGAGGGGAGGAGAAGGGGTACCTATACTAAATACATTTGGCGAAAAGAGAATACGTTTTTTACTCACAGAAGGTTTAATAACCCACTGCTAGCTGGAGCTCAGAAGACACGATGTGAAGTAAATCGCAGCAAACGAGATCTGGGATGGAAGGCAGTGGAGGTGCATTATTGGTAAGGGGAGGAGTCTGCAGCTCGGAGCTGATGGTAGCAAACGTTGCCGGCTCGGATAGTACAGTTGTGTACACTTACCATAAATGTAGATGTTAGAGTGTCTTCACTGCTGCAGTCATGACTGTAGGGTTCTCCCCTGCCGGCAGGCAGTCCTCGGTCGGCCAGAATCCCAAAGTCTGGGTCCGGCGTCGGCTGTTCAGCCATGCTCCCTGACGTCAGAGCGCCAGGAGTACAAAGCTGACAGCCGACGCCATGTTCTCCAGTTTTTCTTGCCCCAGATGTCAGGTGTCCCAAAATGAGTAAGGTCCCATATCCTTTGCAAATACACCTCAGAAGAATGGTGAAAAAAGGAACCACACAAAAGTAAAAATAAGAGGGACAGGAGGGAGGAAACAGACTGCAACAGTGAAGACACTCGAACATCTACATTTATGGTAAGTGTACACAACTGTACTATGTTCATCGTGTTTCACTGTTGCAGTCATGACTGTAGGGTAGAATCCCAAAGCAGAATGAAAGGGAGGTGGTCATAAATTAGAAGGGGCGGCTAAAAGGCCCTGCAAGACTGCAGAAGCAAAGCCTGCCCTAGACTTAGAGTAGAGAGGTAGATTGTAGTGCTTTGAAAGAGTATGCACTGAACTCCAAGTTGCAGCTTCCAAAATGTCTTTGGTAGGAACTCCCCTGAGGAAGGCAGCTCAAGTGGCAGCAGCTCTGGTGGAATGAGTCCGTATACTCCCTGGGATTTGCTTTCCATGGTGTGAATAACAAAATCTGATTCCATGGGCAATCCATTTAGAAATGGTCTGTTTTGAAATGGCTTTACCTTGGGAACTTGAAGCATAAGAAACAAACAATTGCTCTGATTTTCTGATGTCCTTGGTTCTGTCCAGGTAAAAACGTAGTTGTCTGTGCACATCCAAGGAATGTAAGATCCTTTCCCCTTTATTTTGAAGAGAGGGGAAAAAAGTTGGCAAGTGAATAGTTTGATTTAAAGCCACTTTGGAAACCACCTTAGGCATGAAAGTAGGATTAGTCCTTAAAGACACCCTGTCTTGATGAAAAATAATATAAGGTTCCACAGCCATAAGAGCTTGCAACTCTGAAACTCTCCTGGCAGAGGTCAGAGCTAACAGGATGGCTGTTTTCCAAGATAAAAACTTGATGTCAGAAGAGGCAGCAGGCTCAAAAGGAGGTAAGGTGAGCTTTTCCAAAACATAGTTGAGATCCCAAGCAGGTATGGGAGGAGCTCTAGGAGGTCTTAAGTTCTTAGCTCCTCTGAGAAACTGTCTCATGAGCTGGTGGGAAAAGATTGGAGGGTCTGTATTATAATGAGCAGAAATAGCAGAGGCATGTATCTTAATGGAAGAGAAAGAGAGACCCTTATGTAAGAGATCTGTCAGGTAAAGGAATGTTAGGAAGAAGAGGATCAGAATCCTGAGCCTGCATCCAGGAACAAAATCTTTTCCATTTTCCTGCATAAGATTTTCTAGTGCTAGGACATCTGGCTTCTAAAATGACATCCATAACCTGCTTGGGTAGGAGAGAATGAATCAAAGACCCTGGATTAACCAGGCCGCCAGGCTGAGAGTTCTGACATGGGAGTGTAGAACCTGACCCTGGTGTTGAGACAGAAGGTTCGGAGTCTGTGGTAAAAATAAGGGGGCTCCAGACATAGGTTTTTCAGAGTTGGGTACCAAAACTGTCGAGGCCAATTTGGGGCCAGCAAGATTATCATCTTGGGCTTGTCCTGTTTGATCTTTAATAATACCCGTGGAAGAAGAGGAAGAGGCGGAAAGGCATATCCTGAGAGGTTTCTCCAACTGAATGATAGTGCATCCACTTTCCAAGCTTGTTCGTGGAAAGTCCTGGTGCAAAAAATCTGTAGTTGATGATTGAGGTGGGATGCAGAGAGGTCTATGTGAGGACATCCCCAGACTGCTGTTATCATCCTGAATATTTCGGTGCCCAGCATCCACCCGTGTGGGTCCGAAAGGTTTCTGCTCAGACTGTCTGCCAGGAAGTTTTGCTTCCTTGGTAGAAACTGAGCTTGAAGGTCCAGATTGCAAGCTAGAGCTGTGTTCCATAGATCCATGGCAAGTCTGCAAAGGGGGGTAGGAATGAGATCCCCCTTGCTTGTTTAAGTACCACATAACTGTGGTGTTGTCTGTCCGTATCAGTAGTTGTACTGGTTGTAGAAGATTCCTGAAGGCCAATAGAGCTTTCTGAACGGCTAACATTTCCTTTAAATTGATATGCAGGTGCTTCTGATCCTTTGTCCAAAGGCCCTGCAGACAGTTGCCCTGAAAATGTGCTCCCCATGCATAATCTGAGGCATCAGTGGTTAGTATCCGAGTGGCAGGAGGCAGACAGAAGGGTTTTCCTTTGTTTAGAGTACATGCCTTGGACCACCAAAGGAATTCCTTTTGAAGACAAGGCAGGATGGAGATCAGTATGTCTAAACTGTGGCAATGCTGAGACCATACACTTTTTAGGTACCACTGTATTTTCCTCATATGTAGTCTTGCATATGGTACGAGAAGGATGCAGGAGGCCATGTAACCCAAAGCCTGCAGGAATCTCCTTGCAGATAGCAGAGTTAAAGTTGCCAAGGTTTTGAAAGTTGAAGCCAGCTGTAACTGTTTTTCGTATGTCAGAAATGCCATCTGGGTTGTTGTGTTTAGAGAAGCGTCCAGAAAAATTATCTGTTGCGAGGGTGTCAAATTTGACTTTTTTATGTTTACAGTGAATCCCAGGAACTTGAGAAGATTCTGAACAAACTGTAGATGCTGGAGTAAGACCTCCTTGCTGTCTGCCTGAATAAGACAGTCGTCCAGATAAGGGTAAATTTGAATTCCCTTGAGTCTGCAATAAGCTACTACTGGAGCCAGGCATTTGGTGAAGACCCTGGGCGCAGTAGACAATCCAAAGGGCAGCGCAGAGAATTGAAAGTGCCTCGATCCGGCCTTGAACCTGAGGTATTTTCTGCGTTCCTGCCTGATGGGAATGTGTAAATATGCCTCCTTTAAATCCAAAGTTACCATCAATGCATTTTTGGTCAGGACTGGAAGTAGCTGCTGTAGAGTAAGCATCTTGAATTTTGGTATCTCTAGAAAAGTGTTCAAGACTGACAGATCCAGAATGGGTCTCCATGAATTTTGCTTCCTGTGGACTAGAAAGAGCCTTGAGTAAAAACCTTGTCTCATCTCTGAAAGTGGAACTAGTTCTATGGCTTTCATAGCCAAAAGAGCTTCCACCTGGTTTAAGGCCTCTGTCCATTGATGTTTTGGAAGATCTGGCCATCCGCTTGGCCTTGCTAGGGTATGAAAATGGAATTTGTAACCTCTTGAAACCACATCCAGAACCCACTTGTCTTGGGTTATACGAGTCCAATTTAGGTGAAAAAGAGAAAGTTTTCCTCCGAGAGGGGCTTCCAGGCAAGAAGTTCCTGCAGCCCAACAGAGGGTGTCATTGAGTCTGTTTCCTATGAGCTTGCGACCTGTCCTCTCCTCCCCTAGGGGTGGAAGCAGTCCACTGTCTTGGTCTATAAGAGGCTTGTGTTTGAGGCCTTCCTCGGGAGCGCCTGTATCTACCCCTGAGGCCTGTCTGAATTGGGAAAGGACCAATTTTTTGTAGGCCAATTCCTACTAAATCTGGGTGGCTGTACTTGTAAGAAATCTTTAACTGTTTGCATGGATTTTGCCTTGTCCTCCATCTTTTTAATCACCTCTTCAGCTTTAGATCCAAACAAAACATTATGCTGAACAGGAGCATCCAATAATTTAGCTTTTACTTGATCTGGCAAATTTTGTTCCTTTAACCATGCATGTCTTCTAATTACTGTGCCAGAGGCAGCAGCCCTACAAGAAGCATCCAAGGCATCAAATCCACAGTGTAAACCATGCTTCCCAACTTGTTCAGTGGCATGCATTAAGTCATGTAATTCCTTATCATCTGCACAGGCGGAAATGGAAGTTAGCTTTTGTTTTAAAACAGACAGGAGAAACTGCTGGAATTTCAGCATATGAAACTGACAGTTTAAAGCCCTAATAGATAAAGTAGCACAAGTGTACACTTTTTTGCCCCATCTTTCTAAAGATCTGGAATCCTTCTCAGTGGGAATGGGGTTTTTAGCAGAAGCGGCCTTAACTCCCTTAGGACCCTGAGAAATGGTTTCAGGGTCAGCAGTAGGGTTCTTGTATAAAAACTGGTGGGAATCAGGAACCCTGTAATATCTGTCAGGCTTAACAGGAGCTGGAGGAAAATAGTCAGGGGTTAAGTTAGCCTCCGAAAAAGCATCATCCACAATATCCAAAATAGGAGGAATAGCCAGGGGTCTATGTTGGGGAAGAAGAAGAAAATCCCTTAGTCTTTTCTTAGATTCCGAATACTCCTGTCCTTCCCAGTGGAAATGTTCCCTCATTTCATGCAAAGTTTCCCCAAAAGAGAAATCCTCAGGGGTCGAAGCTGAAGGAATGGATTCCTCAGCATCAGAATCCTCAAAAGGAGGGAAAGAATATTCCTGATCAGAAGAAGAAACTGAAGAAACAGAAGCCTGATCAGAGGAGTCATAATAAACTTCCTGCCTTGGCCTTTTATCTGGAGGGGGATGTGAACCCCTAATCATAGTAAGTCCTCCGCCATCTTAAGTAACTGTTTCTGTGACTTGGGAGCCGGATCAGAAGAGGCCTGTGTTGCAGTCTTTGATTTGGAAGGAGTCTTTGCCTTTGTCTTTGCCTTTATTAGAAGCTGAGTAGGCCTGAAAACCCCTTCGGAAGCCGGTACCTGCACAGCGGCTCCGGACCCATCCGAAGGAGCATTGTCCGAAGGTCCTGCAACAGAAATATTCAAAGGCCTAGTTGGCTCCTCGTGGGAGTCCGTTTCGGCCATCGGTTCCGAAATGGCCGATGACAGGGGCTGCAAAAGCGCCTCACTGACGACGGCCGAACCTGAAGCTGGCTCTGCTTGTACGATATCATCAGATTTGGACCTCGGAGGCCTGTCTTTGTCCTTGCGTCGTTTGTGAACTCCGGTAGCCGGAACCGTATCCGACATTTTGTAATTAAAACGCCTACCGAAGTAATGAAATGCAAAATCGTACCTTTGTTTAATTGTACGTTGATTGAATCTAGCACAAAACCGACAACTAGCTACATCATGGTCAGGGCCTAAGCAAGGAATACAGTAAGAATGAAAATCCTTATGAGGTATTTGCTTCCCACATGAAATACAATTATTAACTTTTTCTGACATCGGACTGGAGCAAGAAAAAAGTTTCCCCAACGGGGTACTTAGCTTTGAGTAGGAGAAGAAAGTCTTCGGAATGAAGTTTGTTCAGAAAAGATTGTCAGGAGTCAGCCAACCGGCACTTGCGAACTGCTATCACTGCATGGCAAGAAAGACTGGAGAACATGGCGTCGGCTGTCAGCTTTGTACTCCTGGCGCTCTGACGTCAGGGAGCATGGCTGAACAGCCGACGCCGGACCCAGACTTTGGGATTCTGGCCGACCGAGGACTGCCTGCCGGCAGGGGAGAACCCTACAGTCATGACTGCAACAGTGAAACATGATGAACATCTGATACGGATCCGTATCCACAGGTTGAAGACCAAATGAAGTAAAATACTTCCGATTTAGCAATCTCTACATTTAACAGCATAACTAAAAAAAACATGTCTGAAAAATAATTCTACCAGTAATGTTACACAAGTTCTGACCTACAAAACTGGGTGCTGTAATCATATGCAGATTTTAACATTAACCTGAAAATCTAATTTTTAAATTTAGATGCACATAATTAGGATTTCAAATATAAACAACTGTCTGAATTTTGTAGATCCTTTTATAATCAATGTGAAATTAAACTGTATAAGTAAGTTCTTAAAATGCCCAGCCAAAGTCATGTATCCCAGAGTCAAAAGGGCAGTTTACAGTTACTTTCACACTAAATCCAGTCATATTTACTGATAATTCTGGGCAATTATGCCACTTTACTAGGTGTGTAAGGTACTAGAGATGCCAGGAACAGTTATTAGTTGAATCAATAATATGGCCACTGTCAAAACGCTAATGTTCATATCACTATGGTGGACTTAATGAGTAGGCACCCTGTGCTCTCTTGCATAGTTTCTAAAATGTTGCCTCCAGTCACTTGTGACATGAAATTGACTCTGACTATGCACTCTTGCTTTAAAGATTCTCATCTGACCAAAGTTCCACCTGCAAGAAAACAAAACTACAAGCACAAAAAACTACAAACCTGACTTGCTTAAATATTGTACAAAAAGCTTTGTATGACAGAAGGAAAGGGGAACAGAAAGACAAAAAAAGAAACACTACAGAGGGTCTTTCAACAATCTGTCGATATAGTGAGCAGTTACCATTAATATCTATGATACTTTAAGCGGAACACTGCAATGGGTCCTTAAGCATCACCAAAATTTCTACATGGGCAACAAGTACTGTTACAAGACAGTGGGATATGTACACATTGGTTTACAAAGTCCATTGAACACGTGGCAAAAACAGATAAATGTAGGTTTTGTAAAACCGAACTGGAAACAGTTGCACACCTCGTTGCTGGTTGTGACATACTAATGGCAGGAGGACTGTATACTGAAAGGCATAATACTGTCTTGTTGTGCTGAGGATTGTGCAAACATTATGGTATTGAAGTGACTGAAAACGCTGGAAACATGAGCCACAAAGCGTCATAGAAAATGATGAAGTCTGCATCACATGGAGTCATACATTACCAACAGCTCAAAAGACAGATGCTAAAAAAATGGATATAGTGGTCCAAGAAAAGAAGACAAAAGTAGCATTCATCATTCAAATTGTCACCCAGTGACTACAGTGTCTAGCATACAGAAAGACAGTCAAAATATCAGGATCTGCAGGCAGAAACGAGAGCAATATGGAAGAAAGATACCCAGGTACTTTCAACAGTAGTAGGAGCAACAGGTCTTATAAAAAAGGATCTACAGTCATACTTGGATATGTTACCAATAAATGCAACTCCATATGAATTGTAGGAGTCACTACTGGGCACAGTGAAGGTGCTGCTTGGAGCACTTTTGACTGACATCAAAGACTGAAACAATACTAACGTCATTATCTTTAATCGTACTTTGACTTAGGAATTGGGTCCATTCCCATCACTGTATTAAAACCCAAAAGATTTGGAGAAATTAAAAAAGCAACAACAACCTAAGATGCTAGCAAAAGATTTTATGGCAAAGTAAAGTTAACAGCACCCCCCCCAAAAAAGTTGAACTCCTGAAATGGAGGTCAAAACAGCTGAGAGTTAACCACCAAAGCAAAATTTCAAGCATAAATTAATACCCATTTTGACTCCTACCTTCAGTTCACCAAGAAGGAATAAGTCTTAATAGACTGCATACTACTAATACTTTGCACATTTACTGTACTTGGGCTCACTGTGTGCATATAATGTACATAAGTCTCATCTTCCTTCGGTATACCTACACAATCCTAGTTAACAAGTGCAGCTTTGTTTTCACTGAAGTTTGTTCCTATACTCATTATTTGCATATAATGTACAAAGGCTTTTTTTATTCTCTCTAGTTATGCACTCTTAGTTTAAATAATGGTTGTTGCTCAGTTTTTAGCCTTAATAATGTGAAAAGTAATCCCACAAAGGTTTGCTCATCATGTGTAATTCCTCTAAATGTTTCCGTATTTGTCTTTTCTATACACGTACTATTAATACGCTTTTACCCATGCTTGTTGTCAATATCATTATGCCTCTATACCTGGGTTGTGGCTAAAAAGGATGTTTGAACTAGTCAACCTACCGCACTGCCATATTGTAAACAATATATAAAAATAAAAATAAAATACATTGGCAAAAGTAAACAGCAGTGACCAGTCTGAATGTCTGTAGTAGGCAAAGTCCTGAAACAAGCAACTCCCAGTGGAATACCTCAGACTTCACTGATGAAGGCCCAAAAGACTTTTTGGCAGCAGATGGAAATATATACAGCACATTAGCCACTGAAAAAGCATTAACTTTGCTTCAGAAAAAAATCGGATACTTGCGTATTAACCAGGACAGCTATGATCTCCATATATTAGCAAGCAGTTCCAGGGACTAAATTCCCCTTAGAAATAGCAAAGGATTTGGACTTTGATACCAATGCTGTGCAAAATTATCAGATTAGCCAGAATGAGTACTTTTGTTTGGATGTTCACGATGGATCTTACCAGACCAAATGTCCAAAAATCGTACTTGTGAAACAGGTTATGAAGAAACACGTAAATTGTTATTGCAACTGACCACAGTAGATGGCAGTGAACCTCAAAGGACTGAAACAGCTGTAGTTCTGGTAGCTGTGCTACACTAACAATAATCTGCCTGTTTTTAACCAGTTTACAATGTGAAGCTTTTTGAACAGAATGCAGTAAAGGGTCTATATTATATTAGCGAAAATCCTTTTAAGCAAATGCGAAAACACTGACACGTACTGCACGAACCGTGAATATGCCGAATGTACTAAACCGCGAAATTCAAAAAGTCGAATCCCCATAGTTGGCCAACTCCACCTCCCACTACATACTGCCTACCCAAACAAAATAAATAAACCACATACATACACTAACCAAAACCCTACTTCTAACCCTAAAGTAAAGCACCAAAACCATACTTCTAACCCTACACTAAACCTTACATACATTACTATCTATGCACTTACCTTAACACGCACCCTAATCCTAGGGTCCGTAACTATCGCACACTTACCCTACAGAGATATACCAAAACAAAATAAATAATCCACACACATACATTTAACAAAACCCTAATTCTAACCCTACACTAAACCTTACATACATTACCTATCTATGCACTTACCTTAACCCACACCCTAACCCTAAGGTCCATAACTATCGCACACTTACCTTACGGAGCTATACTGTAGACGGGCAAACCATGACATTTCGAGGTTTTGGACATTTGGCGTTTCCGTGGTTCGTGCAATACGTGTCACTCTTTTTGTATTCGCGTAAAAGGATTTTCAAGCATCTAAATGGAACCCTGCAGTAAACTATGTTGCACTAAAGGTGACAGCCACAGACTTTGATGATGGACTTAATGGTGACATCACTCATGCATTTTCTCATATTGCAGATGCAACAGATTGTATTTTTAAGTTAAATAACACAATTGGAGAAATAACTGCAGCTGAAACAGTGGATTTTGAGGACATGAGCATTTATCAGATGGAAGTGCAAGATCAGATGGAACTGCAAGCCAGAGACGGCAGTGGCTTGATTGCGCACAGTAAGGTAATTAAAATAGTTGATGTGAATGAAAATGCACCACAGAAAATTTTTAACACGAGATAATTTTAACTTCTGAAAGAATTCCCCTACCAAAAGATTCTTCTCGTCAGACAGCTGTAGCAGTTTTAAATGTCAAAGATTGAGATAATGGGGGTAAACTATAATGCTATTGGACAGGATGTGATCTTTCGAACATAAATCAATAACTGGGCGAATTATGACAGACTTGGCTCTTGGTTACGTTAATATGCAACTAACAAAAATTGTTATACCAGAGAGAGAGAGATTAATAGCGGCTCCTTCTTCCTTCACACAACAGTGAAATAAAGCCACAGCGGGCAATAAATACCTCAAATCAAAACAAAATAAAAGATGTATTTATTGTCACATAAAACAAGGTTAGGACAAAGAAAAAACTCAGGCAAAGGTTATCAGCATCTGAGGCAAACTGCAACAAACAAGACCTGGAGAAGAAAGGAAAGTGAAGGGCATTACAGAAGTTTGGGGACAAGCTTGAGCTTCAGGAAAGGCCTACGATGCCAAGTCTGTACAGACTGCATTAACCAGTCACTCTGTTTAAAAGTGGCCAAATTGAATCATGTAACCAAAAATAAAACTGCCTTAGAGGAGTAAATATTTTTCAGTAGGGTAAATATGTTTTCTAGGAGAGTAAGGTAATACTCATCCTGGAGATTCATGGAGCACATCTAGTCATCTTCCTGAGCAGAGGTAAAATGGACTGACCAATGACCACCTGGAATTTAATCTGCTTCATGTACTGGTTTAGATGACTTTGGTCTAATATAGACCTTAGGCTCTCCCCATCTTCTTTGTAACTAAAAGAAATCTGGAGTAGACACTGGATCCTATCTGCTCTGGTGGGACCTGTTGGATGGCTTTTTTTTCCAAACAGCTTTGTAACTTCTGCTGTTGGTGATTCCAACTGGTGGTGTGGCACTAAGAGAATCCTAGTTCTGCCTGAGCCATGGAGAGAAAGGGATTGTGTATCCATTGACAATTATCCTCAACACCAAAGAAACTGAAATAATGGCCCACCAGGTTTGAGAGGGTAGGGATAAACATCCCCCAAATATCTTGAGTGTGGCATTTGGGCAATCCTTCAGAAATGCTGAAAGGATTTTTCGAAGGGGCCATGAAATTCTTGGTTTTGTAGACTGCCTTTGTCCCTAGGATGACGTCCATTGAAGTTAACACTCTTACGCTGTGGGGGAGGGGGATCTGAAGAAGCATCCTGGTTAAAACCCTGTGATTTTCAGAACTACATCTTCCCTCCTCGTTGATTCCCAGAGAAGGATCTGTGAGGAGAAGAGAAGCAGATTCCAACGGCAGAAAGGGTTATATTGTCCTGTTCGCTTCTGAGTGTTTCTTTAACCTTTGGACCTAACTATGTCAAAGGGACGCATTAATGAAGGAAGACATCTTAAAACCTTCTGCAAAATCACACAACCGCATCCAGGCATGGCAGCATATGGCTATGCCAGTATCTGCTGCTCTGGCTATTCAATCGGCTGCATTTGAAAGCAGGAGCATGGAAATGATAAGAGATGGAAGATGAGATAGACAGCTGCGATTTCATGGTCTTATGAATATCCACTGGCAAATTACCAGAGAGAGAACTGCTGATCTCTATGGTCAGTTCTTTTTGGAATAGAGTAATGTGGACAAGGTAGTTCAGCACTCTCAAGGAAAAAGTTGCTGAAAAGTACGTCCATTTTCCAAATCTGTCCACAGCCCGGGATTCTCTGTTTGGGGGATGGAGAGAGGAGCTCTCTTCTGAGAGATCTTTCTTCATGGCTGATGCTACAACCATGGCATCTATGAAGGGGCGGGGGGGGCATTACTCCAATGAGCTCTGTCCTTTGGTGCAGCTAAAATCTTGTCTGATTGTTTTTTAGGTGCTGGCTCTGCTGTATCAGATTCCTTCCAAACCTGACAAACTATGCAGTCAATGAGAACATCAGGCATTGTGACGGAGTTCCCACCCAGGTAGTAGATCTCTAAAGCCTCCAGGAACATGGATTCTTCTGGGGAAGGTGTACTATCCCCTTTTCTGTTTCACCAATTCTATAATTTCAAAAAAATAGACCTCTCCAAAGGGGGATCTTGTGGAACCCTCCCCTTCCATCCAAATCCGTGCTTCGGTGATGGGATTCCAGGGATGAATTTAAATGCTTCAGTTTGAAAGTCTGTTTTTTATGGACATGTTGTTGGAAAACATCTGGTGACAGGTACGAATTAGACTTGAAGCTCAAAGAAAGAACTTCCACGAGGCTCTTGGAAGCTGTCTGTCCCTGTCTATGAGAAGAAGCAGATTCTGAAGGAGAAAACTTAGGAGGTCAGGCTGGATCTGAGTAAGACGGAGGCACCTCCTCTCTTAATCTTCAAAGAAACTGCTGGAAGGCCAAGAAAGAAGTGGTGAAAATCAGACTTGAGGAAGTCTCTCTAATGGGGGGAGCAGACAGACAGATACCAACTGGGGGGAGGGTACAGAGAGAGAGCGATCCCAACAATCTGACCCACCCCCACTGAGAGGCTGACATCTGAGCAGAACTGCTGAGAACAGACACTCCGAGAGTAAGGGACAGCTCTGACAGTTTTGGAGTCAACCCATTCCCTTGAGTGTAGATCTCTAAGCTTCAGCTCTCACTCCCGTCTCAATCTGACATAGTCGAAATAGAGATAAACTGGGTAGCAGTCAGAGCAAAAGTGAAAGGCACTACTGGAGTCAATGGTGCTCTGATGATATTTAGATTTGAGGTCTTCAGTTCCAAAGGTCAGGCTTTCAATGGGGTCATGGGGACTCAATGGCAGTGTCCCCAACTCTACCAAAGGGGATGGAGCCAAGACAACCCACGACTATATCTGCACCCAAAAGAATGCCCACATCATTCTGTCGACATTTTCTTCAGTGATGCTCCTTGAAAAACAGGGAGGTCAGGAAGAAGCAGCAATAGAGGATGCCTATGGATCGATGTACTATCAGCAAATGGAGCCAAAGGCCAATCTGCTCCAGAAAAAAGGTCACTGTCGAGAAGGTGATCAGATCCGAGGTTTTGGATCCGAAGACTTCACAATTTTCTGTACTAGACCCATGGAGGCTGTGGGTTCCGGGGACAGCTTCCTGGATTTCTCAATGCCCTTCTCTGAAGTCTTACTTTTGAGAACAGAGTCCTTGACTTTTGGAGCTTCTTTATCTTTCACCTCGTCTTTTTCCTTAGAAACAGAATACACAGGTTTACTCGATACAGCAGAAAGAAGACCCTTCAATATCAATTTGCCTCTTCTGCTCTGAACGGCTTTCTGGACAAAACCAAATTATTCACATTCCATATCTAGATACACTGCTCCCAGGCAGTACAGACACAGTGAGTGGGGATTAGGTTCATAGGTGTGTACTAGGCTAATGGCCCTGGAGCCTTTACCAGCCTAGCCCATAGTATTACCCTGACATCGTGCCACCCGACCTTAGTTCCCAGTGCCACTGTCAAGTAGAGACACTGGAGTGATCCCGGGGTGAATTTTCTATTTCCCATCCACTCAAGACTTCTCTTGAAGAGGGCCAGTGAGACGGAAGTATATTCCCCATAGCATGAGTAGTCCATGGGTTATGAACCTGTTCCTCCAGCTTGTTCTGTTGTTTGCGGTAATGAGGTTGAGGTCCCTGGAGCACGCAGTGCGGCGGGACTGGGATTTCTTTATATGTAGCATTTTTAACAGAGCTGGGTCAGACATGGCTTTGTAAGTCAAGCAGAGATCGCCTCTAAGTAGGCGATATGACACAGAGAATAGTTGGGAGTTTTTTGAGTCTGTCCATATAGGACAAGTGTTTAAGGCCTAAGATCCTCTTTGTGAGGTATTTTTGCGGCCTCTCCAGTTGTTGTAGGTGTCTAGTCAGGTAAATGCCAAATGGGGCATTGTACTCAATGACTAGCCTAATGAGGAAAGAGTAGAGGGAGACAATGACCTCCTTCTTCCTGGATGCAAAACCCTTAGTAATGAGATGTGCCACATAGGACTTTCTGACCACAGTGGCAATGTGGTGGTCAAAAGAGAGGTTGCTGTCAACCTGTGTTCCCAGATCTCTTATGACACCTTCTGTGTTCAGTGGACTACCATCAATGTTGTAAATTCATGGGAACCGGGTTTTGGCCAAAGGGGATGACACATTTTTTGGCACTGAGCTTAAGGCCATGGTTCTGACACCAGTCACTAGTCTCAGTGAGGCCTTTCTGTAGGATATCAACATCACTTGGGGAGTTACTTATCGCTCCCAACTTGCAATCATCTGTGAACTTTGTCAGCCAGAGTCCCTTCATGTTGGCGTGGACTTCAGAGAAGTAGATACCAAACAGGAGAGGACCCAGGACCAAAACCTGTGGGACTCCACTTGTGACTGGTGGACAGTCTGACTTGCAGTCAGCTACTTTCACACTGTGGGTTCTATCTGTGAGCCAATTTGCAACCCACCTAGTGATACAGGAGTTGATGCCAAGCCTAGTGAGTTTTTTCTATGATTCAAGAGTGGGGAATGGTATCAAAGGCCTTGGCCAGATCAAGGTAGGCTGTATGAACCACCTTGCCTTCATCCACAGCTCTGGTGACTGACTCAAAGTCAACCAGGTTGAGCAGGCATGATCTACCCTTCACAAAACTAAACTGTGTGGGATCCAGAGTTTGGTGATTCCATATATCTTTGTTTATTAGGTCCATGATGATGCGTTCTATAGCTTTTCCTATCAGACTTGTCAGGCTAATGGGGCGATAGTTCCCAGGGTCTGTAGTTGCTCCTCCTTTGTGGAGAGGGATGACTGTAGCAGTGCACCATTCGATAGGGACAAAGCCTGAGGTGAGGCTGTGATTGAACAGGGCACATAGGTGAGGTGACAGTTCACTCTGTAGTTCATGTACAATACAGCCAGGGATATTGTCAGGTCCCATAGAAACTGTATTCTTGGCCTTGGAAAGTGCTGTTTTAACCTGTGCAGCAGTAACACTGGGTGCCTGGCAATCTACTGATATTGTGATTGGTCCTTTGGTGGGGGAAAGAGGGGTAAAGTTGGCACTGAATCTGTCGGCCAGTATACTGGCAATATCTGTTGGCTCAGTACAGGAGGTGCCATTGTGCAACAGTGAGCAAATCTGGGTACTGCTGTGGAGATTCTTGACATAACAAAAGAAGGTCTTGTGGTTGTCTTTACTATCTGCTGCAATTCTATTTTCATAGCTAGCTTTAGAGGATTTGATGAGGAATCTCAACTTTTTGTTGAGGCTGATAAGGGAGTTTTTCCAGTCTTGGGACTTCACCTTATTTCTCATCAGTTTCCTCCTTCTGTTGTAGAGTTTGTTTATGGCAGGGGACCACTAGATTGGCTTCCTTTTTTTGGAGGAGAGCATCCTGTTTCTATTGGGTATGGCGAGATCCATGCATTTGTGTAAGTGTTCGTACAGGGCATTAGTGTATGATTCAGCGGTCATGCAGCTGTTCTCCAATTGCATGGGTGCCGTGAAGTTAGCCACCTCTGTTTTTAGGAGCCCAAAGTTAGCTTTGGAGAAGTTTTTCATGGTGGTTACCCTTTGCGGGGGTGGTGAGAGGGATGTGGATTTCCAAGGTGATTAGTTTGTAGTCTGATCTAACCAGGGAGGAGTTGACTGTTGGTACAGAGCAACGGTCACCCCATGTTAGTAATGACCAGGTCAAGGATGTTGCTACCTCTAGTGGGGGTAGGATAAGCTGGTCCAGGGAACTGGATTTAATGAATTCCAGGAAACGTTGGGCAAGTGTATTGGTACACGAGTAGTTTTCCCAGTTAATGGAGGGGTAGTTGAAGTCGCCCAGTATAAGAGTGTTAGGCTGGACCCTACTATTCTCCAGGGCGCTTAGGAAAGTGGAGTGGGAGCCTTGGGTCATGGTTGGGGACCTATAGCAGGCAATGACCTGAATCGCTGTCTTACCCAATGTTAGCTACACCTGAAGTATCTCTGATGCGTTATGTTGGGCTACCCGTCTACAGGTGCGTGCATCCTTTATGAATATGGAAACACCACTGCCTTTGCAGCTTCGGTCCAAGTTCTGGGGCTGAAAGGTATGGAATGAATTATAGCCTGGTAGTGCAGGGGTGTTATCTGCTGCCTTGAACCAGGTCTCTATTACACCACAAATGTTGATGTTCTCCATTTTAAGGAGTGCTTCGAGCAAGTGCATTTTGTAATTTAGACTTCTAGCGTTGAGCAGCATGACCCTCAGATTACATTTGTTTGTAACTATTACAGTGGTAATTTGGTCTTTGGAACACCGCCTAAAAAAAGCACTACAGGGGTGGCAAGAGCCTTGGCCAGTATCTGGAAGCCCAGGGGTGACAGATGCAGACCATCTCTGGAAAAGCATCTAGGTCCGTCAATCATTTCATCCCAGGCAGACAGTTTTTGGATCCCCTTAGAATGACACCAGAAACTTAGCCAATTGTTGAAATCAATAATTTTCTGCTTGCTCTGTGGTGTCATTCCGGGTGATGGTAGGAGACTGCTCAGGGCTAGGGTCATACCCGCCTGGCCTACATAATCCGAGAGCTCCTCCATGTCTCTTTTCATGTAGCCCAGGGAGGTACGTCTCAGGTCATTCACAGCCACATGTACAACGACAGAGTCATACTTGTACCTGTTGTTGAGGGACCTGAGTGCATGCGTTATGTGGTTGATCCTGGCACCTGACAGGCAGCTGTTACTTTCTCCTTATTCAACCTAGTGAGTAGGACATCAATGTGCCTGACTATCGAGTCACCTATGACTAGTGTGTTGAGCATGCTGTTTTGCCTTAGGGGCTTTGGTTGAGTGGCACACTGTTTAGGATAGTTATATGCCTCATGATTAGTGTTGTGTTGTGGTGGTGGAGTGCATTTCTGCCTTGGAGGTCTCTGCTGTTTGTGTAGATTTTTATTGATAGTCTCCGCGAAGGTGGGTGTGTTGTTTGTGTTTTTATGTGAAGGCAGTGCTGGTGTGTGTTCTGAAGGGCTGTGTGTTCCATGTGTTGTGGGTGCAAGTGTTGAACTGCTCCTCTTGACCAGCTATTCCCGTCTTGGCTGCAGAGTGTATGGCTTCCAATCTGGATATATAAGTGCATCTCTCGCAAGCCTGAGTGTTGGGAGGTAAGAGGAGAGGGTTGTCAGTGTACATGAGGCAGTTGCTACATTGCCTCAGGATGCCCAAAGCTCACCAGGCTAATAGGAGAAATGGGAGGTAAGAGGAGAGGGTTGTCAGTGTACATGAGGCAGTTGCTACATTATCAGGATGCCCAAGCTCACCAGGCTAATAGGAGAAATCCCAGGGAACTGACCTTTAGAAATGCTTGGAGGGGGTGGGCATTAATAATAAGTACTGGAGCTGTTTCCTTGTAGAACATTTAGTGGTGGTAGCACTGTTGTATGCTACAATAGTTGATACAAGAAGTCTAATAAAGTGCTAGACTAATATTCTTTCGGCTTTTCCCGGTTAGGGGTCGCCACAGCGGATCACCTGTCCACTCATGATTGGCAGTGGAGTTTTACGGTGTTGACTTGCCAGCCCGGCACCCAACATTCCACAGAAGACACACACACGCCTAGGGCCAATTTAGAGTGTCCAATCCACTTATAGCATGTATTTGGGATGTGGGAGGAAACCGGAGCACCCGGAGGAAACCCATGCGACCACAGGGAGGACATGCAGAATCCGCACAGAAAGCACCCCAGCTGAGGATCGAACCAGAGAACTTCTTGCTGTGGGGTGGCAACACTAACTGCTGCACCACCGTGGCTGCCCTGTAAAGTGCTAGACTAATAAGCTAATAAAAGTGCAGGAGAGCACAGAACTAGCACATCTAAGGGAAAAATTGAAGAGCACCGCTCAGAAGCTTACAAAAAGTCCTGGACACAACAAATCTGTATCTGGATTACACTAGTTCTAGGAAAGGTTGGAAACAAGTTTTTTTTTTTTTTTTTTTTATAGTAGAAAGTGAAGAGACAGGAGATAATGAGATAATTCAATATGCAGAAGCTAAAGGGGTGGGCCTTTGCCAAGTGCTCACTATTAACAGTAGAATGAGCTGATGAAATGTGACTGAGGGGGGTGTCCAGTATCAACTTCATACCAGAGGCAGGCAACTCAAAGCCACCAACACAAAAAGACCACAACAAGAACTGGGAGGGTGGCTGAGAAAAAAACAGTTGTAGAGATTCCAGAGATATTAAATCAAAAGGGCAGATGATAATTTGTGCAGGAGAATTTTCTGGCCATATTTTGTAGTTTTAAAACTCTTGTCAGCCACTTTTAACTGCAGTAGAACAAATGGGAAAAAAGCAAGCTAGCAACCTAAAGATATAAACCACACACACACACTTTTTTTTTTAAACAAGATAGGAGAGGGGAGGTAAAAAGTGCAACATCTAGAGCTACACAGAAAAAGGGGTTAAAATATACAGAATTCTATATAAATCTAGCAAAGTGATTCAAAAGACTCCCACCGTGGAGATCAGAGCCTCTGCAACTGTCTGGTTTAGGTGGCAAATGAGATCAGACAATTTCAGGACAGTATGGGAATTATGTTTACAGGAGGAATCAGAGCCCTCGATCCAAAGGTTTAAAGGTGTCGAGGCCGGATCAGAGCCCTTTGTTGAATCAGATGAAAATGAAGAACACTGGATACAAAAATAATCAAACAGAATAAGAAAATGGCTACAACAAGCAAGAAATTAAAAAAACACCTTAGCTTAGAAATTATGTGGGTTTCTGGGACACATTTACATAGACATCTATGTAGCCAAGAAGAAAAAGCAAATTCAAACATTTGGGAGTAGCAAAATTACATGCTAAAATGAATGATGAGGTTATTCTTACAACTTCACCAAATCCCCTCCCTTAAGATAAAATAATTGTATATGGGGGTATGTCAATTCTGGTGGCAATAATAAAAATATATTAAGATGCCATAATAGCTATAGATGTACGTACTGTTTACATTACTTTGTTCATCTAGCAGAGTGAACCCTCTTGTCAATATATTCCACAGCTAATTATTGTATAAACTGCTGATTAAAGATGCTTACATTTCCATTAAGGTTAAGTGTTCATAATGATGTTGTAAAGTGGATGCTGATTATGATAAACAGCTTAGAATAACAGACATAGAATTTGGGAGATTTTTTTTTTCTTGTAATGTTAAACTGCACATGTAGACAATAATTTGAAACCATGGTGTTAAACATGTTTTGGGGGACAAAGACAGTTTCAGTTGGACAAGTTCAGCCATCATTCCTTTAGCCTACTTACCATTAGTGTACCAAATACTAAACATTCAAAGCTTTACTAATCTGTGTTACATTGAGGCACAAGTGTACTTACCATATGTAAAAGTTCATGTACAGAAATGGCTCCAAAAGAACCTCCACCCATGAGTGAATGCCTAATCCAGCCAGTTTAACTTCCATTTGTGTCATCCAAGGCATTGATCTTACAACTAAAACGAGGAGCAACCTGGATCATTTTTGACTAATTTTTGGTGAAAAGGTTACCATACAGAATGCCCTACCTAATATTGCAGGTATGACTCCCCAACAATTCATTAAGCTTACAAAGCTCTCAAGTGGATGCAGTAAGATTTGAAGGACCTGCGTGTACACCCTGGAAAGACATCCCTGTGAAATAAACTGTCCTAGAAGGAGAATGCTACCCAAATGTCAAGTTTGTCTTTCCAAAAAGTGATTTACACTGCATTTTCTGTAAAAGTGAATGCAATCTTCTTCTGGCATACCTCAAGGGTACCTCATTATGAGGAACGTTCTTCATTTTGAGCCTTGAAAAGTGCAGGTTCCTCACAGTTCCACACTGGAAGGGTCTGGTCCACATTCAGAGTTTGGATATTTTTTTTAAATGACATCCATGGTAAATACTAAAGAATCATTTTACTTCACCAAAAATGTTTTAAGTATAAAGTAACACAGTTTAGCTATCCCATATACTTCCTAGTTGAAGTCGCTCCACATTTCATGTTCGGGCATTTTGAAGACAGAAAGCTCACACTTTGCATTATATACTGAGTTTAATTAAGACAATTCAATGACTTGAGACAGGGAGGAGCAAAAAAAAAAAAAATAAAAAATTAAGTGTTTTCTTTTTTGTTTTTTTAGACTACAAAAATGTGAGTGCAACACAAGCCAGCTAATCACTTGGGTTACATCTCCTACATCTGAACAATGGCCTTTAGTTATTAGTTTGAAAAGAGCAACGAACTCAGCTACTTTGTCAAGCATGACATTCAAATGTTCCTTAAAAAGCTAGAACAAAGATTGCAAGTAATAAAATTCAAAGGAAGCAAAATAATGAAAAAAAAAGACAGCTGGTGCTACCAGTCAAAACTAGGCAATCAGTACTGTTTTAAGCTGGTTGAAAGACAGAGAACTATGACAAATGATATTCTCATGGCAGGGCCTACTGTGTGTCCCTATAACACTATACCGTGGAAGTAAAATCCATTAACACAGAACAAAATCACCCAGCACGGCATCTTCCTTTCAGTCCATTTTGGGTAGAACAAAATAGGAAATTAGAACTTATGTACTTACCATAACTTGGTATCTGCCCTGTCCAATTTCATTCTTCCCCGTTTCTGGGTCTAGAATCTGACAACAGACTCAGTCGGCTGCTTTTACAAGACTATGATCTGAGCCTCAAGCCCCTCCCTCTAATATAATGCCTCATGCCTGCTCTAACCCTCAAATTGAGTTTGCTGCCTTATGAACAGTTTACCAAAAGGGTAAATACCTATCCTCTTAAAGGTAATAAAGAAGGAAAAAATAACCATACTCTGGAGCTTAAACTACGAAACTATGGGTTCCCGAGTTCATGTTAGGCAATTAGGATGTGGAACGGATGGGAGGGACATGAAGAAAGAAATTGGACAACACAGATGCCAAGTTATGGTAAGTACATAACTTCTCCATCTAATGTTGTCCATTTCATTCTTCCTTACTTCTTTAGTCAGAGACCCCAGCTACGTATGTCCCTGGGTGGCCTGCATGGAAGATGTGCTGGAGCACCGTAGAGCTAAAGGATGCTCTACTTCTGGAAACAATGTCTAACTTATAGCGAGACACAAAGGTATAATGTCTAGACCAAGCTGTTGAAGTACAAATTTCATCAGTAGAAGTTCTGGCAGAGAAGGCAGATGAAGTGGCCACAGACCTCTTTAAATGCAATTTTGGAGGGTGGGGTAGCTGCATACCACTTAAAGAATAAATGGTAGAAATGCAATTCGGAACAGGATCATAAGAAGTTACTAGGGTAAAGGCCCTGGGGCCATTACAAGCCTAGCCAAGAGTTTATCCCCAAAAAGAAACCTCAGTCAGCACCTGTTGCCCCAGAGTTTAGATCCATTTAGAGAGAGTAATCTTTGACACTGCTTTGCCCAAGGGATTGGGTGAGAAGGATAAGAATAATTGCTCAGTTTTTCGATGTTTCTTTGTCCTGTGCAAACAGAAACACAGTTGCCTATGAACATCAAGGATATGCAACATGTATTCAACCCTTGTTGGGATGGTTTGGAAAGAAAACTGGTAATTGGATGGTCACACTGATCTTTGCCGCCGTAGCCACTTTAGGCAAGAAGGAAGTGTTAGTTGTTAAAGATAACATATACTTATGGAAAACAAAGTATGGTGACTTGGAGGGCAATGCCTGCAATTCAGATACCCTTTTTGTGAAGGTTATCACTACAAAAAACTGTTTTCCAAGATAAAATTTTATATTTTAATTAATTAATTTATTTAATTTTACATTTCTTGAACGGGATAGTCCAACTGGATATATGTCCACTTTCAGCAGAGGCCCGGGGAGAAAAACTCTGCATACCAAAAAATGAGGCTGTACATAAATCACTGAGTGATAAACTCAGGCAGACATGTTTAGAAAACTATAGACAAAGAATACAGGCAGATATCAATATACACAATGTAAAGACTTGCATCTGATTGGCAAAGACGTACCAGAAAATGTGAACACAGAATACAATCAGATCTCATAATTCACAATGCTTAGACATTCAAATGGTATGAGGCGTAGATACTTAGCTAAACAGCAGGTTGGGTAGCAATACATGTATTAGTAAAGTTGTTAGTCAGGTTTAGAACAAAGGCACAGCCAAAGAGATGTTTGGCATTTTTGAGTTCTCTTTTAAATAGGGGTAGTGAGGTTTCTTTGGTAACAGTAGCAGGAGTAGATTCCAGATTTTACCTGTTGAGTTGGCAAATATAGCATTGCCTGCAGAGTTGTTGGATTTTTGGGTCAGTATCATTAGTTTATCAGCTGAGCATAATGGCTTGGGAGCACTATGAGGGGTGAGAATATTTTTCAAGGCAGGGGTGTTATCAGGGTGATGGAGTATTTTATGCGCTACTATAAGCTAGTTGAACTGTAGAATGGTAGGATACTCTAGCCATCCCAGTGCTTTGAGGTTCTGGCAATGGTGGTTCCTAAAAGCCATGCCAGTAGCGAATCTGGCTATATGATTGCAACATCCTGATAATTTGTTGAGATCGGTTTTGGATAGGTTGGTGAGTACAGGGGAGGCATACACAAGGGTAGAGAGAAGGTGTGATCCTGCAATAGCTACCCTTAAGCTGGGGGGGGTAAGGAAAGGTTTGGCTCTGTGCAGGGAGCCAAGTTTTTTGTTGACGGACTTAATAGCGTGATTAACATGTTTATCAAATTTAAGGTTGTTGTCTATTATTACACCTAGAAGCTTTGTATGGTCATCAGGGGAGATAATGGTGTCATTGCTAGATTTGATGTTGAAGGAAGGAGGAGAAATTCTACGGTTAGGGGAGAAAAGTAGTAGCTTGGTTTTGTTGGGATTTAGAAGCAGGCAGCGATTAGCTAGCCATGTTTCTGCAGTGCTGAAAGTGTAATGGGTGAGGGTTATAAGTTGTGTAGGAGAGAAGCCGGAGCATATTAGCATTGAGTCATCTGCATTATTGGATGCAGGTGGCTCCTGGGATGGTGGCGTGCAGATCATTGATAAAGATAGAGAAAAAATGGGGACCTAGTATGGACCCTTGTGAGACATCTATGGTTAGAGGAAGTTGGGATGACAGCTTGCTCTGCCATAAGACAGCCTGCTGTCTACCTTTCAGTTAGGAGTGAAACCACTGTATTGCGTGTTGGTCTAAACCGATGGTTTGTAGGGTACTGAGCAGTAGCTGACGGTTGACCATACCGAAAACTTTTCAGAGATCTAGGAAGAGTGCTGAAGACAGTTTGTTGTTGTTACAATGAAGACTGATGACATTAGAGAAAGATAGAAGAGCCGTGGTGGTACTGTGGAATGGCCTAAAGCTGTGCTGAGAGTCGGCGAGCTTTATGTTTTGAATAAGAAAGTGCATAATTTGTTTGTGTGTGCATCTTTCCATGATTTTAGCTAGTGGTGAAAAAATGCCTATAGGTCTAAAGTTAGATAATTCTGTGGAACTTCCTCCTTTATGGAGAAGTATAACGTGATATTTTCCATATTGCTGGGATGGATCCTTCTGAGATAGACCTGCTGATCAGAAAAGAAATGGGAAGTGCTATGCCATCAGCTGCTTTTTGAAGATATTCAGCTGGGAGGTGGTCGGCAGCTAGTGTAGTAGGTTTTATGTTTTTTGAATAAGGTCCGGATCAGGTTGGTAGGTACAGTTTGAAAGGTAAAAGTGGGTTGGGTGCTGGGTGGATCAGGGCTAGATGCGTTAGAGCTGGTGTTTGTGTCCGATGGAGTGAGATGGGTAACTGGATAGTTTCAGTAAAGAAGGAGCTGAAGCTGTTTGCAATTTCTACAGGGAATTTATCAAGGGCAGCTGATGGGGTAGGAGTGAAGGAACAGCCTGTGTGTAGAAGATTAATACCAGCCAAGAACCTTTGAGGTTTTAGCTGATATTTTTGTTGTAGGAGGGTGTAGTGATTTTTTTTTTTGTCTAGAATGACAGATTTTTTTGGTCTGGTTCCTTAGCTGCTGGTACCTTACTTGGTCCAAAGGGGCTTTGGTAACATGCCATCTGGCCCAGGCGTTGTTTCTTAGTTTAATTTTGGTTTTTGTTTCTTTAGATAGCCACGGTGCAACTGTCTCTTTTGCACGGATGGTCCGGGTAGGAGCACAGTGGTTAAGGATAGCCAGAAATCTGGTATTGAAGTACTCAACTGCTTCTTGTAATGGGAGTTGTTTCAAGACATTCCAATTACATGCTTTGAGTTAATTTTGGAAGTTGTCAAGGTTAAAGTTCCTGACGTTTCTTACAATTTTGTAGGTGGGCTGGTTGGGAATGTCAGCTTTGAGCCTAGTAATATAGGTAAGACAGTGATCACTTAGATCATCGGGTAATGTACCTGACTTCTACTTTTGAGTGTGGCTGCTAAGTATCCAATCAAGGATACTATCTTTGACTCTATTTTTGCTAAATCTGGTGGGGGTAGCAATGATCTGAGTAAACCCGTGGATGGAGTTTCAGAGGAACAGGTGTTCCAATCAATGTTAAAGTCCCCCAAGACAATGGCTTCCTGGGGATAGTTAGAAGCTAGCCAATGTAAGATATCTTCTAGAGTATTATCATTCTTGCCAGGTGGAATATAAATATAGACAATGTATCAGCATTTATTTTTGTTTATTATTAGTTTGGTGATGAGAATTTCTGCATTGCCAAACTGGGGTGGCTGTTGGGTGTCAATTGTGATTGCTAGGGTAGACTTGTATAGTTCAGCTACCCCGCCACCTTTCCTGGAGATCCGGTCCAGTCTAAGGATGATGTATTGTGGGGGGGTTATTTCGTTAACTTTGGTTATTGGTTTTAGCCAGGTTTCTGTGAGGCAGAGGATATCGGGGGAGAGAACAGCTAAGAGTCCACATAGGCTATGGATCTTGTTGTTTAGGCTTCTGATGTTGAGATGACAGACCAGAAATGAGCATGGAAGTCTATCAATCTGGGTAGTACACGTTGGGATGTTAGATGGTGTGCTTGGGTCTACTGCTGTGGATGGGCCAGGGTTGGGGTGGATGTCTCCATCCTTCATAAGATTAATTTTTAAGTTGCTTATGAGTCTTAAAAATTTGTTTAAGATTTTGTCCGTAGCTTTTGGTTTTTAAGCTAATGTAGCGGTATTTAGTCGGGTGATGGTAACTGGGGGCGAAGAATTAGGAGAGGGGGTGGTTATCTGGTGGATAAACTTATTAAATGCTGGGTTTGTGTTTGTTTGAGAGTTTGGGTATTGGATTTCAAGATGATGTATATATTCATAGGAGCTAAGGTTATAAGGAATGAACAGCAGGGGTACTAAGGGTAGAAGCATTAGTGTTTTAGCTGTAGTAGTAGTAAATTGCTAGGGTAGGGTCTGTATTGAGTGTATGTGGTAGATAAAAGATTAGAGAGAATAGAATAGCTATGGATAGTGGGGTGGATAGAGGGTGCATTATTGTGCTAAGAGTTTGCTAGGTTCTAGGAGCACGTGTAGTAGGTTAGCTAATTAAGGGGGCGTGCCAGTGTTACTATAAACGTAGCACTACTGGGGGCGGGTGGGATATGGGGGCAGGGTGGGGCACAAAGCAGGGCTAAACCAGTAAAGCAGATGCCCAGAGGCAGCATGTGCAGGTATGAGTTACAAGCACGCTTTTGCAAAAATCGGCTGGTTCGAAACGTTTTTGAGTGAGGCCTTGGAGGACAACAGTCAGGTCCCAAGGAGGAGAATGATCTTTGACTGGTGGCCTAAGTAAAAAGACTCCTTTCATAAAAGCTTTACATAGCTTGAACAAAAAGGTAGAATCTCTTCCAATGTGAAAGTTCGAAATTGCTGCCAGTTGCTACTTTACAGGAGAAAAATGATCTCCGTCCTGGAAAACTGAAGCTAGAAACAGGAGCATGTCTGATATGGAGGCAGAAAAGAATCAATATCGTGTTTGGAGGGCCAAATCAAGAATCTTTTCCACTTGCTACAGTAGACCATTTTTATGGAAGGCATTCTAGAGGCAAGAATAACCTTTTGGACTGGCAAGGCTAGCCTGGACTTTGTTAGAATCACTAGTAGTGAAGAAACCAAGTGGTTAACCGAAGGGACCAGAGATTGGGGGCCTCATGAGTGAGAGAGCAGATTATGACAGGGATCCACTATCCAAGGGGGATATTTCAGATAAGACAATATAAAGGGGAACCAAACCTGACAAGGCCAGAAGGGGGAAATGTGAATTAGTGAGGTCTTAAATCTGCTGCTTTTCTGTAGAACTCTCGGGATCAGAAGTATTGGAGGATATGCACATAGGAGACCCGAAGACCCACAGTGGACTACAGCATCCCTCGGGGACACCCGACTGGCGGGACCAGAGCAAAATACCTGCTGCACCTGTTGTTTAGGGGAGAGGCAAACAGACTGCAGCAAGATTGGCCCCATTGGCTGAAAATCTGGTTTGCTACTAATTGATTGAGAAACCATTCATGTGGGCTCAGAATGCACCTGCTAAGTCTGTCTGCTAGTATGTTGGTCTCTCTGGGAATGTGAGTTGCAAAGAGAAAGCAGTTTAAAGAGACTGCCCATTCCCACACACTCATGGTCTCTCTGCACTAGAGATATGAATGGGTCCTCCCGTTTGTTGATGTACCAGACAACTGGCATGTTTTCTGTATGAACTGCCAATGCCCCCAGAGGGAGACAGTAGTGGAAGGGTTGCAACGTCAGGAGAATTGATCTCATCTCTAGAACATTTGTATGCAATTTGGTCTCTGCCGGGGACCATGTGCCTTGAACCATTTTTCCTGATAATGCCCCACCCCCTCCCCAACAGGGAAGCATCCATGTTACTGTGGCTGTAGGAGGAGGAAGCAAAAAAGGTCTGCCTAGATATAGATCATCTGACAATATCCATTACTGGAGAAGGCGTTTGCAAACTGGGGTTAGTTTGACAGGAACTGATAAGGGCTGAATAAGATGGACCACTGAACTGCAAGGATCCATTGCAGTATTCACATGAAGAACCTCGCTAAGGGCACCAGAAAGTATTGCTGCTGACATCGAGCCTACCACTCTCAGAATTAGTCTTGCAGGAGTAGCTGGCATGTCCAGAAGTGTCTGTACTTGTTGCCTCAGAGATATAACCTGTTGTTGATGAAACTCTGCTATTTGTGAAATTGTGTTCAATCACATTTCTATGAACTCCAGATCTTGCACAGGAGTTAAGTTAGACTTTGCCAGGTTTATCATGACTCTCAGTTGGTTGAAGGTCTGCAGTAGGTACTCTGTGGCCCAGAGGAGTTGATGCTTTGTTGGTGCTGTAAGGAGCCAATCGTCCTAATATGGAAACACCTGGAATTCTTGCAGTCTCAGGTGAGCTGCTACCACTGCCATACAATTGGTAAACACCCAGGGAGCTGTGAAGAGGGCAAGGGGCAGGGCTCTGAATTGACTGGCTCCCAGCCAAAAGCGCAGACGTCTCATAGACCGTCTATCTATTTTGATACATCCTGGAGATCCACAGAGCATATCCATTTATCCTTGTGCGGAAGCTGCAAGATGGACTGGGCCATGACCATCCTAAACTTCGGCTTCTTGAGATACAGACTTAGGTTCCTGTTTTTTGGCACCAAAAAGATGCCCAAATAAGTTTCAGACTCTTGTTGTTCAGTCGGGACCTTTTGGATGGCTCTCTTTTTTGAAGTTATTGAACTTCCTGAAAGGTAAATTCCCTCTGACTGGGCAGTACGTTGAGGACATTCCTTCTGGGACTTGGGAGGTGAAAAGGAAAAGGGAATGCAGTAACCGCTGGATTAGGCTTAGGGCCCAGCGGTCATTTGATAGACTTATCCAGGCATCTGAGTGCAATGATAGACAGCCCATGACTGCCTCCAGAGTAAGACAGTCAGGCAACACTTCAGGAGCGCTGATGTCAGAGAAGGGTTTTCTGAAGCCCTGGTTTTGCAGACCCGCCTCTGCCTCTAGGGCAGCACCTGCCATTAAATCTTCTTCCTCTGGAAAAGGAATCTTCTTGAGGATCCTGGAAAGAACCTTGAGATTTTAACTAAAATTTCTTAGCGCCTCGGTTCTTTGAGAAGGTCCTTTCAGGTGTAGAAAATTTGATCCCTACCGCAGACAAGGTCTTCCCCTCCTGCTTGCTGCGGGTTAGGGTTATCGATACATAGTCTGAAAACGGAGAAGGCACTAGTGAAAGACGCCATAAAAGGTTCCGCAAACCCGCACAACCTCATCTAGACATGTCTCTTCAAGGCTATACTCATCTGGCTGCTCGAGAGGTGTCCTCTGCAGCATCAGAGATTAACCTCATCAAGGAGTTAGCTAGGGAAGAAAGAGTAGATGACCAGGAACACTGTTTTGAGGTCTTCGTCTGACAAGGTCTCTAAGAGAGTTGGTTAGCTTCTTGACCAAGTCTATTTGAAGGTGAATAAAATGGGCCAGGCAGTTCAATGATCTCATCCTGAATGTGGCTTAGGTGTAGACGCACTTCATATGTCTGTCCAAAGCCTGAGGCTCCCTGTTCAGGAGATGGACTGTGGAGCTCTGCTGGACTAGTTCCATCTTTGTGGCTGTCAACACACCACAATAGCACCTTTGCTCCACTGAAGTCTGTCACTAGCTGGGCTTAAGATACTTGGCTGCACATTTTGGAATAGACTCCATGGTGTCGGGTTCCTTCCACACTCAGTGGGGAAACTAAATCAGTAAGTTTGTCTGCTGTGGGGGGGGGGGATATCCATGACATAGATGGGCCCACCCCAAATGCACCCAGAAACACAGACTCCTCAAAAGAGGGAGGTTGGAAGGACCATCCACCTCTCTGCCTCAATAGTTCAAGAAAGTCTACAAAGGAAACATCTCAAGCTGAAGATCCCTCATCAAAGTCTGTGTCATCGGTTAAGGACTCCACAGGGGAGTCTAAATGCCTCCTCTTCCACTTTTCTTTGAGATGTACCTCCCTTGTGGGAGGCTCAGGGTAAGAATTGGAAGATATAGGGGCCCACTGGGGGGGTAGTAGTAGTCTGAAGGTTTACTCAAGGGAGGTTGACCTAGGTCATGATGGACTGCTTCAGCTCTCACAAGAGATGTAAACCGGTTAGGATCCAGAGGGAAGAGGGGATGCAGGTCTAGGTCTACAAGAAGTCCTCTCAACCACCCAAAAGGCTGACTGGCTCGAGAAAACCCTCTCCTCTCCAGGAGCCAAAGCTACCTGGGGGAAAAGAGTAAAATCGACCCTGGATTCAAAGCCTCCAGATAGTATCAGACCTGTGCTGTGGAAAGCTGAAGCTCCTAGGAAAAGGGATGATCCAACAAGGTTAAACAACGTTGTTCCCTGGAGACTGCGTCAACATATCGGATCAGAGACATGCTCTGCTCCCAAGACATCAGAGCCAAGCCAGTATGGGACCCTGACAGAGTCAAAGAAATCATTATCTACACATCAGGTGAAGACTCCCTTGGAGAAAACGGATCCAGGTATTTCAAAGCAATGGTTTGGATCAGAAGAGGAGCATGTAGAGAAGGTGGTGGAGATTTCACGGATCCCTAGATGGGATGGAGATGGCAAAAGTCCCAAATCTATCTGGCTCCTTGAGAAAGCTCTGCATCATCCTGTCCATTTCTGCTCGAAGAAAGCACTGAGACGACCTAGAGGAAGCAAGAAGTGCCATGATCTTGTTGGTGATGAGATCTTGGAGATAGGAACTGGGGATGCATGTTTTGATGATTAAACTGGAGTTTTGCTCAGAGACCTCGGACCCGAAGCTGCTGGATCTTAGGATGACATTCTTGCCATAGAAGGCTTTAAAATTACCATGGTCAGATCTAGTAAAACAATGGATCCGTAGACTTATCTGGAGCCAACTTTGGATCTCAGCAGACTATCAGAGCTGAAGGAACTTTAGATGCACTCGAATCTGGGGAAACTGGATCCAGTAGCCTCTGTCTTTTCTCCGCATGAGAGCAGGAAGCCCCCAGGAGAAGATGAGGCGGCTCTTCATTTAAGACCCCTGCAGCAAGACGACTTGGTGAGTTTGAGTTCCAGAAACAGGCAAGATCCCCTTCAAGATTAACTTGCTCAGGCGGTCCGAGAGGGCATGCAGGTTGAAGGACGTGCAGATAGGACAGTTATAGCCTGCAGATGTTCAGACCTCAGACAACGGACACTTTCTGTGGTCATCAAAATTACTAACTTTGTGAACACAAGAAGTGCATCTTTTGAAATCTGTAGGCTTACCCAGTTTATCAGACATTTTGACAGAAAAGCCACAACACCATGTGCACACAAACACTCACACAGTGAAAAACATATATAAAGAATAAAGATCAAAAAACTATTCAAAACTCTTTATTTACTTGTGTGCATATATAAATATATATATATATATATATATATAGACATATAGATATATATATACATATACTACAGGAAGTGCCAAAGCACTAAAAAAAGGAAAGAAAAAGAATGGAAGAGTCCAAAACACTCAACAAATGAAACAACTATAGGAAGGGAGGTAAGGAAGAATAGCATGAAAGTATAAGACTGATCAAGTAACTGCAAGGAGAATTAGAAGTTAGAGAAAAACCCACTTATCTTCACCACTGAAAATGCTTCAGAGCTACTGACCAAGTCTGTACATAACAGCAGCAAACGAGATCTGAGGGCTAGAGCAGGTTTGAGGCATTATGTGAGGAGGAGGAGCTTGAGGCTCAGATCATAGCCTTGTAAAAGCAGATGAATCCTTGACCCAGAAATCTGAAGAATGAAATAGAAACAGTCCACTTGCACTGATACAGAAACATCAAAAATATAAGTTCAAGAAATGCTAAAAAAGCATTTTTCAGTTTTTACGTCTGGTTCTAATTTAAAGCACTATTTTCCATAGTTTTTGATTTTTTTTCTTCAATCGTCAGTTAACCATTAAATCTCCCTCCTCCTCTGATGAGAGCCCTACAAACTCATCCATTTATTCCTACTTAAGAGCAACAAACAAGTAGCAGGAGTGGTGCCATCACTCGCTGAGGGAAACATGTTTTTTTACTTCAGAGGTACCTATTCTACTCTCTATACACACCAATGACAACAGGAAACATGCAATAAGCATAAGTGATGGCTGTATCTCACACTTTCTGGAGGAAAATCTCACAGCACCCTTACCTCCTTAAAAGGTTGCATCCAGTAATTTCTTGTCAATGGTGAGATTTCTACCCAGAATCTGCACTCTGCAAAGGAGAGAGGTAAGCAGACTACAATGACATTTCGCCTCTCTCATATCTCTGACTGGCTCTGCCAGTACACAAGATACTAAACCTCAGAATACCTGGGTCATAGTCTAGGTTTTATACTTCTGTACTAATGTTTCTCAAATGGTGAAACCATCCACCCATGGCAGGCCCAAGTCTGTTTCAGGGAAGGTCCAACCAACTCTGAAAAAGTTTTAAAGTAACATTTTGATTATATGGTATTGTTCTGAGAGATTAAAGTAAATGCAGAAGGATGACAATCAACAAAAATCCATCTCTGACTGCAAATAAGCAGAGAGAAAACTCTTTCACCCCCACTTTTCAACATGGGCTGGAGGTGTCACCATCTTTCTCGATTCAGTGTTACTCACGTACCTTCTTTGATAGTCATGCTTGACTGTCGCAGGTCATCTCTCATGCAAATCCAACCATCTTTAAGCTGAACTTCCACTTTTCTCCTTACCTTCTGGTCTGTCCCAAATCATCTTCACTAGACAGTCTTGCTTTCCAGCATATACACCTGAACAACTTGCAATCTGTTCTTTTTGACTTTCTCTGCAACTGAAACTACCCTGGCCTCTGTTTTAAAGTCTTCATTTTTGTCTATGATTCCAAAAACCAAACAGACTACGAAAGAACAAAAATTCGAGGGAACAAGCTGCTAAGCGTAAGGAAAACAGATGATAAAGTAAAATCCACAGTCCGGTAAAACTGTTCCAAAGAAGGCAACAAAAGTCCATGAAAGTTGCAATTAGTTAACAACACCCTTTTTAAAGAAAGTTTGATACTACAACTGGTTGTTTCATTTTTGTCTGAGGAAGGAGAGATAGGAGTCTCTCCGAAAGTGCTTGTGGTTAATAAAAGCTCTAATATTACAGCGCATGGACTTTTGTTGCCTTCTTTGGAACAGTTTTACCGGACTGTGGATTTTACTTTATCATCTGTTTTCCTTACGCTTAGCAGCTTGTTCCCTCGAATTTTTGTTCATTTTCGTCTATCCCAGACTGTCCACACAGCCTACCACCCACACCAGGCACTTCATCTCAATCACCTGTAGCTTCCTCAACTGCCCAGGTTCCTGTACCATGCTGTAGTACAGGTCACACCACTGTTTTGTACACTATCAGCTTCTTTGGCAGTCTTCTGTGCTATACTATTCCACACACACTGACAGCTGGCTGCAGCCCCTCCGATTCCTGATTTGACCTCCTCATTCAAACATCCTTTCATCACAGTCACCCCTCCCAGACAGGTGAAGTGGTTAACCTGTTGCACTATTTTGCCCTTCTAGCCCCATTTTCATCGTCTTTCTATATCCCTTACCTGCTGCCATGAGTCTAAACAAGAAACTGCACTCATTGCAAGCATTCTTAACCCTAGAAGAAGCTGACATTTGTGCAGTCACAGAAACATGGTTCAAAGCTCCAGAAAGCACTCCAGCCATTCCAGGTTACTCGTTCTATCATTCATTCAGACCCTCAAACCGTTGCCAGCAAAACAAAAGGAGGTGGAGTTGCAATATATATATCTATATCTATATAGATATATATAGATATATATATATAGATATATATATATATATATATATATATATATATATATATATATAGATATAGATATAGATATATAAGACATACACACCTCTAGACTGCTCAAACAGTATGATGCACAGGAAATACTCCAGGTGCAGTTAATTGACAAGACCCCTATTCAAATCATAGCTAGCTACAGGCCTCCAACTCTGACTCAAGATGCCCACTCCATCTATCTGGACCTCTTCAAATCTATCAAGATTCGACCCTTTACCCTGATCCTGGGCGACTATCCAGCCATAGATTAGAAGAAATATTTGTGCTAAAACACAAATACCCAGAGATTCCTTGATTTTGTCAATGCAAATGCCTTGGACCATTTAGCTGACACCCCAAAATATCTTGGACTTGGTATTAACCAACATGAGTAACCACTGCAGCATCCTTACAGTGTCATCATCCCTGGTAAGACCCAACCACAAAGCAGTCACTTTCGAAGTCACCATCTCCCCGACACCCTCCCCCCCAGTCAGGGCCAAACAAAAAAATGTCTCCAAAGCTGATTACAATCTCCTGAGGAAAAGTATAAACAGCTTCACAACCCACTCCCCCTCCACAGGAACTGGCACATATGTCCAAAACTACACCAAAGTACTATACGAGCATTTACATAGCTGCATGGAATCAGGAATACCAGGACATGACAAAATCATCCTCCAAGAAGAGTAAACCTGTATGGTGGAAATCTACAATAAATAAACTCTATAATAAAAGGAAAAATTGCTGTCCACGACCAAGAAGGAGCAGGTGTCTAATTGAAAGCAATCTGTCCTTCGCCTGAGCAAGCAAATAACACCACTAGTGAAATCCTCCAAAGGAAACAAGAGTCCAAACTGGCCATATCTACTAAAGACAATCATAAGGCTTTCTTCACATATGGCCACAATCTCAAGGGAAGCACCCAGATCTGCTCAGAACTGGTGGTCAAGGACATGACATACACAAATCTTCACTCCTACCCCCCCCCCCCCCATCAGTAAAACAGGACATCTCCAACACCTGCCCCCCCTCCCCCATCTCTAGGGAGCAAGTCATCCTTGCCCTTTCAAAGGCAAAAAATACAGTCTCCATGGGACCCGATAACATCCCAGGCTGCATCCTACTTGAACTCAGGCAGGAACTTCCAGCACCATTAGGTACCCTATTCAACCAAAGCCTGAGTACCAGCATTGCCCCAGCCGAGTGGAGGACAGCAATAGTCATCCCTTTGCACAAAGGTGGAGCATCCACCGATCCAGGAAATTACAGATCCATCAGCCTAACTAGCCTGATCTGCAAGGCCATGGAGCGGATTATCATGGACTTCATTAACAAGGACATTGGCAACCTCCAGACACTTGATCCCACACAGTTTGGTTTTGTCAAGGGAAGGTCATGCCTGTTAAATTTGGTTGACTCTCTGAGACAGTCACCAAGGCCATAGATGAGGGGAAGACAGGGCACAACACTGTCTACCTTGACATGGCCAAGGCCTTCGATACTATTCCCCACTCAGGTATAATAGATAAACTCTCTCAACTAGGCATCAGACCATATGTTACCAGATGGGTAGCAAACTGGTTCATTGATAGAACTGACCTAGTCAAAAACAGGGGAAGCCACCTCAAGTAGTAGATCTGTAACAAACGGTGTAGCCCAGGGATTGGTCTTGGGGCCTGTGCTTTTTAGTATATACTTCTCAGAGGTGCAGGCCAAATCTAGTGGGCTTAGGCTGATTAAATTTGCAGATGAATGCAAGCTGGGTGCTTTCATCAATTCCTCTAGTGATGTGGATATCTTCCATGAGGATCTCATCCAAACAAATGACTGATGCCAGAAAATGGCCTCAAACTGAATGTCAAAAAATGCAATATCATCCCTTTTGGGGAGAATGACGTCCCCACAAATTATCACATTAATAATAAGGCACTAAGCACGCAATCAGTCGGGAGGGACTTGACAGAAAACTGACTTTCGACTACCATATTTACCTCCGTTGTATGGAAAAGCTTTCTACATGGCCCACCTCATTAGTAAGGGTATCTCATCCAGGGACAAGGTCGTCATAACATCCCTGTATTCTTCCCCCTTATAAGACCCATTACTGAGTACAATGCCCCTTTTGGCATGTACCTCACAAAGTACGTGCAGCAGCTGGAGAGACCACAGAGGTTCCAAATCCGGGAGAATCAAACATCTACCCTACACAGATAGGCTAAAAAGCCCTGTAACTCTACTCAGTCTCCTACAGACTCCTCAGAGGTGACTTCTGTCTGGCATACAAAGCAATCTCAGACCCCGCCCTGATGGGACTGCTGCACATCTACAAGTCAAGCTGCACTCGAGTAACCTGCACGCACAACCTCAACCTGGTATGTGACATCAACAGAACTTGTTGGCGGGACAGATGTGTGTTCCAGAAACTCCCCTTCTGTGGAACAGACTCCCTCTCCACGTAAAACAGAGTACCTCATTAAACTTTTTTATGCGAAACTTGGATAACTGGATGGGGAACAGAAAATACACCCCTGTGATTCCACCTGTGTCTCTCCTTGACAGTGGCATAGGGTGCTGACTTGTTGGAACATGGGCTAAATTCTTGGCTAGGTTTGTAAGGGGGCCTCAGGGCCAATAGCCTAGTAATGTCCTATGATTTTATGACAAAGTACAATTGCATACAATTACCATAAATGTAGACGTTCACAGAGTGTATTCACTGTTGCAATCCTGACCTGTGGGATTTCCTGCCAAGAAAACTCTTGGCTGCCCCAACTACCAGGGAAAACTCTTTCCACCTCCCAGGCTGGCGGACACCCTGACCGACATCAGTATGCTCAGGTATAAAGGAGTCAGCCTGCGTCATGATTTCTGCATTTTCTTGTCCTCTACCAGGAGAAGCCATATGTGGACAAGAGGGAACTAAGGAAAAGCAGGGGAACCAAAGGGGGGGGTCCCTTGGCTATTTGTAGGCTACACAGTAAGTTAAGGGAGCAGGAGAGAGGGAAAGAAGACTGCAACAGTGAATACACTCAAGCATCTACATTTATGGTAACTGTACACAACTGTACCATGTCCATGTTCCACTGTTACAGTCCTGACTTCTAGGAAGATTCCCAAAGATGAATTGAGAGGGGAAGGAGATTAAGAAGAGGAGAAGAGGAGAATACGCCCTGCAGGATGGCAGTGACAAATCTTGCTCTAGACTTACAAAAAGCTGCCAACTAGTAGTGCTTTGTGAAGGTATGCAGAGATGACCAATTGGCTGCTTCCAGGATGTCCTTAATGGGGACTACCTATAGAAAGGCAGCACAGGTAGCTGTGGCCCTTGTGGCGTGTGACCTAATCATTCCATTTCTTTTTTTTTTTTACCATGACAGCTGTAACAGAAAGAGATGCAGTAGGAGATAACAGAATGAGATGCAGTAGGAGATCCATTTAGAAGCTGGATTCCCCTCACAGCCAGGGGCAAAGGTAATAAAAAGTTGATCAGATTTTCTCAAGGCTTTAGTCCTATGCAGACAGAAGCGGAGCTGCCTGTGCAAATCCAAAGAATGAATTACGTTTTCCCCTTTGTTCTAAGTGTTGGCAAAGTAGTAGGCAGACAAATGGCTTGATTTAGAGAAGTATTGGTGACCTCCTTGGGCAAGAAAGAGGGATTAGTTCTGAGGGAGTGACAGCCAGCAGCAAGGCTGTTTTCCAAGTAAGAAACTTCAGAGGAGCAAATGCTGCAGACTTGAAATGAGGCAAAGTTAGCTTTTCTAGAATAATGCTGAGATCGCATGCGGGTGCAGGATACCTCCTGTAAGGTCTAATGTGAACGACTCCCCTAAGAAACTGTCTTAATAGGGGATGGGAAAAGAATGGAGGAAGAGTAGGAATGTGGGTCAAAATAGCAGATGCATGAATTTTAATGGAGAAATAGGAAAAGCCTTTATCTACCAGACTAGCCAGGTATTCTAGGATGGTACTAGTTGTGCTGCATTGAAACTGAGCTGCTGCTTCTGGCACCAAAGAAAATCTTTTCCATTTGGCAGAGTATGATTTTCTTTCACTAGGCCTTCTAAATTCTTTGAGGATGTCCTGTACTTGCTTATTTAGGGTAATGTTGCAGTTGAATGCTGTAGAATTAACCAAGCTGAAAGGCTGAGTGCCTGAAGGTTGGGGAGCATGATCCTTCCCTTGTTTTGAGTGAGAAGGTCTACTCTATGAGGCAACAGCCATGGGCTCTGATTGGTGAGCTGGAGGAGAAGAGGATACCGCTGTTGTCTGGGCCAGTCTGGTGATATCAGTATTGCCCTTGGGCCCACTTCCTTTATCTTTAGAAGCACTCAAGGCAGAAGAGTTAAGGGGGGGAATGCATAAATGAAGAGGTGAGTCCAAGGGAAGGAGGAAAGCATCTGCTTTCCAAGCAGATTTCCATTTGATCCTGGCACAGAATTTTTTCAGGTGAGTATTTTTCTTGTTGGCAAAGGGGTCTACCTGTAGGACTCCCCATCTCCAAGTCATGCTGAGAAAAATTCTCAGATGCAGATGCCATTCGTGGGGTCCATCAGGTTTCTGCTGTGGTAATCTGCTATAGTATTTTGAGCCCTTGGAAGGTATTGTGCCATGAGGTGCAATCTCACCAGAGGGTGTGCAATTTCCCAGACATGCACGCTAGGAGGCGGCACAGAGGATAAGAGTTTGCAACTCCATGCCTGTTTATGTACCAAATGACTATGGTATTGTCTCGGTTTCTAATAGTACCCCTAGTTCCCATTTTTCTTTGGAGACGATCAGGCCTTTTTGCACTGCCATAAGTTCTTTCCAATTGATGCGTCTGTCCCTGAACTGAACCTCCCACTTCCCTTGGGATTGGAGGTGTTGAAGGTGAGCCCCCCATGCTGTCTCTGGAACATCCATGGTGACGGTTTGGCCTTGGGGAGTGAAACTTAACGGAAAGCCCTGATTTGGGGTACAAGCCTGTACCCACCAAGCAAACTCTTGTTGGGAGACAAAGGATCAGCTGTATCTTGGTCTCTAGAGACTGAGATCTCTGACACCATACATTCTTGAAGTACCACTGAAGTTCCCCATATGTATTCTGGTCAGGAGAACAATGCTTATACATGATACCATATATACCAGTGCTCGGAGAAACTCTCTGGCTGAGAAGCAATGTTTCTGCTGGATTTTTTTGGAAGTAGTTTGTCAAAAAGGAGACTAAGTCTGGAGTAAAGAAGCTATTTTGAAGTGAAGACTCCAGGAATGCCCCCAGAAAACTATCTTTTTGGTTGGGGTTGTGTTGTACTTCTGGAGACTTATTAGGAATCCCAGGGAAAACAGGAGGTCTTGGATGAACTTCAGGTCCTTGAGGAGTTTTGGCAGGTCTATGGCCTGTATCAAGCAATCATCCAGGTAAGGGCTATTTGGACTCCCAGTCCTGCACAAAGCAATTGCAGGTACTAGACACTTTGTGAAAACCCTTAGAGTGGTAGATTAGCCAAAGGGCAGTGCTGAAAACTGATACTGAATGGAGCATACCCTGATGTAAAGAAAGCTTCTGAGAGACTTCTGATCTGGAATGCCCAGATAGGCATCTTTTAGGTCTATAGAGACAATGAAGGCCTGAGGGTGGTTATCAAAGGGAATTGCTTGTCAAGAGTCAATATTTTGAACTTTGGAACCAGAAGAAACTGACTGAGGATGGACAGGTCCAAGATGGGTGCCAAGAGCCTTTCTTTCTGGGAACCAGGAACAGCCAGGAGTAGAATTCTTTACCTTTTTGATCTTCTAGAACTGGTTCCGCATCCCTCAGCTCCCTGAGAGTACAAGATCTGAATCTAGGCAAGTGCCTCTGTTTTTCAATTTTGTGGAACATCTGGACAGCCCAAGAATTTTAAAGGCTCTTTGAAAGCAAGTTTGTAACTATTTGAAATAATGTCTAGAACCCACTTGTCTGAAGTGATATGGGCCCAGTTTTGCATGAAGAGTGACAGCCTTCCTCCTAGTCTTCCTGTGGGGGTGGGGGCAAGACAGGTGCATGAGTCACAGTTGCTTTCTGACAGGGGATTGGGACCTAAAACTCCCTTGCCTGGGAGCTTCAGAGGATCACTGCCAGCTTCTCTATAGCTGTTGCCACTGCCTATGAGATCTATCCCGCTGTGGTTTCCTCTGTCTAGCCCTGGGCTGGGAGGGAAATGAACAGTACTTAGCTGGGAAGTTCCTACTAAACCTAGGAGGTTACACGTGGAAGAAGTCCTTCACAGTCTGCATAGACTTCACTTTGTCCTCCATCTTTTTGAGAACTGCCTCTGCCTTAGGACTGGTCTTTGCCCAGGACAGCATCCAGTAAGTTTGATTTAAAATGGTCAGGAAGAGATTGTTCCCTAAGCCACGAATGCCTTCTAATAACTGAGCCTGTGGCAGATGCTGTGCAAGAAGCCTCCATGTCATCATAATCATAGTGTAATGAGTGTTTAGCTACTTGAGAACTGCAGTGACAGAGCTATGAGCTCTTTGGAAAGACTTTTATCCTCTAGGTAGGTGACCTCCTGTTTGAGCTCATCTAAAATGGTTTGCTGATACTTGATCACATGGAATTGAAAGTTGAGAGCCCTCATTGTAAGACTGGCAGATGTAAGACTGGCAGATGTACAAACATTTTCCTGAACCTATCAAGGATTCTACTCTTGGTCTGTAGGTAAAGGGTTCCTGGGTGAACTGGCTCTAGCCCCTTTGGGTCTCGAGGTGGCCACCTCATGGTCAACACAGAGATTTTTAAAAAGGTATTTGTAGCAGTCCTGTACCCTCTAAAACCTGTCTGATTTGCATGAGGCAGGGATAAGGTAATCAGGATTCAAGGAGGAATCCTGGAAACCATCTTCCACTACCTCTAAAATGGGAGGAGGGCCCAGTAGTTAGTGCTCAGGTAGATCCAGGAAAGTACAGTTGTGTACACTTACCATAAATGTAGATGTTTGAGTGTATTCACTGTTGCAGTCATTACATTTGGGTAATCCTGCTGGCAGGTTGCCCTCAGTCGGCCTGAATTCCAAAGTCCTGGGTCCTGCGTAGGCCGCTGTTGCCCCCTCCCTGACATCAGGTCATCAGGGGTATAAAAGATGCGGCCGACGCCATTTTCTTTAGTTTTTCTTGCCCCAGATGTCAGGTGCCCCCTAAAAGGGTAGCCAAAATGTATTTTTATATATATATATATATATATATATATATATATATATATAGAGAGAGAGAGATAGAGATATATAGATATATATATATAGATATATATATATATATAAATACAAACACCAATATAAACTTTACCGTCATCTACAAGCAAATACAATACATAGGTTGTAAAAATCAGAGAAGGAAAGATATGTTCCATCACAAGAAAAGGGCGATGGTGGGTGGGTAACCTGGACTGCAACAATGAATACACTCGAACATCTACATTTATTATAAGTGTACACAACTGTACTATGTTCTTCGTGTTTCAATGTTGCAGTCATTACATTTGGGTAGAGTCCCAAAGCTATGGATGGGAGGCTGGAGCTAAACAGCGTTAAAAGCAGCTATGAGGCCCTGCAGAACTGCAGTGGCAAAGCCTGCCCTGGATTTAGAGTAGAGTGGTAGATGATGGTGCTTTGTAAAGGTGTGCACTGAACTCCAAGTAGCAGCCTCTAAAATGTCCTTGGTTGGTACTCCCCTGAGAAAAACTGCTGAAGTGGCTGCAGCTCTGGTTGAAAGTGGCCTAATGCCCTTGGGCACTGGCTTGCCATAGTGTAAGTAGCAGAAATGAATGCAGTGGCCTATCCACTTTGAAACAGTCTGCTTTGTGATAGACTTTCCTTGTGATCCTGCAGCATATTGCCACTAGTAATTGCTCTGTCTTTCTGAAAACTTTGGTTCTGTCCAAGTAGAATCTAAGCTGTCTGTGTACGTACAAAGAATGCAGTATTCTCTCCCCTTTGTTCTGTGGATTTGGATAAAAAGTTGGAAGATGAATAGTTTGGTTAAGAGCCACACTGGACACCACCTTTGGCATAAATGTTGGGTTTGTCCTCAGAGAGACCCTGTCCGGATAAAAAATGATAAAAGGTTTCACAGCCATGAGTGCCTGTAACGCTGAAACTCGTCTTGCAGAAGTTATTGCTACGAGCAGAGCTGTTTTCCAAGATAAAAACTTTATATCAGCAGTAGCAGCTGGCTCAAAAGGAGGCAGGGTGAGTTTTTCCAAGACATTAAGGTCCCATGCAGGCATAGGTGATCTCCTTGGATACCTTAAATTTTTGGCTCCTCTGAGGTACTGCTTTAATAAGGGATTAGAAAAGATTGGTGGCTCTGTATTGTAATGAGCCGAAATAGCAGAGGCATGAATTTTAATAAATGAAAAAGACAGGCCTTTGTCCAGCATATCAGTTAAGTACTGCAAAATCTGAGGAATATTTGGCACAGCTGCATCAGTCCCTTGTACCCGGTTCCATGCACAGAATCTCTTCCATTTTCCAGCGTAAGATTTTCTAGTACTAGGCCTTCTGGCTTCCAAAATGACATCCATCACAGCTTTACTGAGAGGTGTGTTTTGTTTGACTACATTATCCACCATGCTGCCAGGTTTAAGGTCCTGAGTTGGCTGTGCAGGACCTGATTGTTTTGCTGGGACAGTAGATGAGGTATTTGAGGTAAGGTCCAAGCTGGGCATTGAGACAAGTTCCTTAGTAGTGAATACCAGTACTGGGCGTGGCCAGTCTGGGGCAATTAGTATCATCTTTGGCTTCTCCTGTCTGACCTTTAGGAGTACCTTGGGGAGGAGAGGCAGTGGGGAAAATGCATATACTGATAGGTTTTTCCAGCTGAAAGATAGTGCATCCACTTTCCATGTTTGTCTGTGATGAATCCTTGTGCAGAATCTTTTCAGTTGGCAGTTGTGAGGGGAGGCAAATAGATCTATGTCCGGGCATCCCCATTTCTTTGTTATCATGCTGAAGACTTGTGGATTCAGCTGCCACTTGTGAGGATCCATGAGGTTTCTGCTTAGTTCATCTGCCAGAGTATTTTTCCTTCCTGGCAGGAACTGTGCCTGCAGATGTACTTGGTAAGTCAATGCTGTGTCCCAAAAAGTCATGGCTAGTCTGCAAAGGGGGTAAGAATGCGTGCCCCCTTGCTTGTTTATATACCACATGACTGTGGTGTTGTCTATCTTTAACAGTAGTTGTCCTGGATGAAGTAGGCCCTTGAAGGCTGTCAGGGCATTTTGAACAGCTAGCATCTCTTTTTGATCGATATGTAGATGCATTTGGTTTGAGGCCCATGTGCCCTGAATGCATCTTCCTGCCATGTGGGCCCCCCAGGCATAATCTGATGCATCCGTTGTTAGTGTCTGCCTGGCTGGGGGTAAAGTGAATGGCTGCCCCTTGTTTTGGTGACAAGCCTTCGCCCACCATCGAAACTCCTGTTGCAAGCAGGGGATGAGAGTAATCATTGTTTCCAGGCTGTGGCAATGTTGAGTCCAAACACTTTTTAGGTACCATTGCAGTTTCCATATATGCAGTCTTGATATGGAATTAGTAGGATGCAGGATGCCATGAAGCCCAAAGCCTGCAGAATTTTTCTTGCAGATAACTGGGCCTTTGTTGCCATCATTTTGATATAGGTAGTCAGTTGCCTTTGTTTGTCTGGCGTGAGATAAGCCATCTGGGCAGCTGTATTTAAGCTTGCACCCGGGAATATTATCTCTTGAGAGGGTACTAGTTTTGATTTCTTTTCGTTGACTGTGTACCCTAGACATGTTAGAAGTTTTTTCACAAACGCCAGATGCTGTAGAAGAATGTCCTTGTTCTCTGCTTAAATTAGACAGTCATCCAAGTAAGGATATATTTGTATTCCTCTGTCTGCAAAATGCAATTACTGGTGCCAGGCACTTTGTAAAGACCCTGGGCGCAGTAGATAAGCCAAAGGGCAGTGCAGAAAATTGGTAATGCATTGAGCCAGCCTTGAATCTGAGGTATCTTCTGCATATCTGTCTGATTGGGACATGCAGGTATGCCTCTTTTAGGTCTAAAGTCACAAGCCAAGCGTTCTTGCCCAGCATGGGCAGAAGCTGCTGCAAAGTCAACATCTTGAATTTTGGTATATCCAGGAATGTGTTCAGAATAGATAGGTCCAGTATTGGCCTCCAGACCTTGTCCTTTCTGGATACCAAGAACAGTCTTGAGTAAAATCCTTGTCCCTGATCTTGCTCTGGTACTTGTTGAATGGCCCCCATGTCCATGAGGGATGAGACTTGTTTTTGTGCCTCTGCCCATTGATTTTTTTGGCAGATCTGGCCAACTGTTTGCCTTTGGCAGGGTATGGAAATGGAACTTGTAGCCTTGTGACACGATATTTACAACCCAGTTGTCCTGGGTTATGATGTGCCAATTTTGGGAAAAAAGTGCTAATTTTTTCCCTAAGGGTGCTGCTAGGAGATAAGGGATTGATGCAGGCAGGGGGAAGTCATTGGGACTGTTTCCTGTATGGTTGAGATTTGTCTTCTCCAACTTTGGAGGTAGAGGCACCCCATTGCTTTGACCTGTATGAGCCTTGCGCTTTCGATCTGCCTCTTGGGCGTCTGGGTCTGCCCCTTTGAGGCCTGTCTGACACAGGAAAGGACAAATTCTTTGTTGGCCAGTGTCTACTAAACCTAGGTGGTTGTACTTGTAAAAAATCCTTGACAGTTTGCATAGATTTAGCCTTGTCCTCCATTTTCCTTAACACCTCTTCTGCCTTAATACCAAACAAAGTATCATGCTGTAAAGGTGCATCTAACAATTTAACTTTGACATGATCAGGCAGATTTTGTTCCTTTAACCAAGCATGCTTCCTAATTACAGAACCCATAACTGCAGCCCTGCAGGAGACCTCCACAGAATCAAAACCACACTGCAAAATATGCTTTCCAACTTGTTCAGCTGCATGCAATAAATCCTGCATTTCCTTGTTTTCTGCACATTCAGAGTTTAACAACATTTTCTGTTTATACAATGCCATGACATGTTGCTGACATTTGAGCATATGAAACTGACAGTTTAAGGCCCTTATAGCCAAGGTAGCAGATGTGTATACCTTTTTTCCCCATCTGTCCAGTGCCCTAGAATCCCTGGCGTAGGGTTTTTTTGCAGTGGAAGCCTTAACTCCCTTGGGACCCTGTGAAACAGTTTCTGCATCTGCAGCAGGGTTTTTAAAAAGGAATTTATGAGAGTCAGGAACCCTGTAATATCAGTCAGGCTTAACAGGAGCTGGAGGTAAGGAGTCAGGGGTAAGACTAGACTCCGAAAACACATCATCTACAATGTCCAACACAGGTGGAATGGCTAGTGGCCTGTGTTGAGGTAGTAAAAGGAAATCCCTTAGCCTCTTTTTAGAATCTGAAAAATCTTGGTTCTCCCAGTGGAAATGCTCCCTCTTGGTATGTAAGGTTTCCCCAAAAGAACAGTCCTCTGGAGGAGAAGCTGAAGGAATAGATTCTTCAGCATCGGAATCCTCATGGGGGAGAAGAGGATATTCCTGATCAGAAGAGGAATCAGAAGAAATAGAAACCTAATCTGAAGATTCATAGTCACTCTCTTGCCTAGGCCTCTTATCAGGAGGGGGATGGGAACCCCTGATCAAGGTAATGAAGTCTTCGGCCATTTTGAGCATCTGTTTTTTGGGCATAGCGTCCTGTCCACGTGGCTCTTGAGTTTCTTTGCTTTAGAAGATGCTGTAGTCTTTGCCTTTGAAGCTGAAATCGATTTAATGTAAAGATGTTTAGGTCTGAATACACCCTCAGAAGCCAGTGCCTGCTCAGCGGCTCCAGACCCATCTGAAGGAATAGTATCCAAGGCTCCAATACCTTGAGTTTACAGCGGCATGGCTGACTCCAAGTGGGAGTCGGTAGCGGGCTGCAACTCTGAAGTAGCGAGCGTCAGGGGCTGCGAAAGTGCCTCACCAGCGAACCGGTGACTGGCTTGGGAGAAGCTTCGTCGTCAGTTTTGGGCCTCGGTTGTCTATCTCTCTCTCTTTTTCTTTGCGCTTTTTATGAACTCCGGTAGTCGGATGGCTATCCGACGACATTTTTGGATAATTGAATCGGCGGCCAAAAAAGTTTAAAGCAAAGTCATACCAACGCTTAATAGTGCGTTGCTTAAATCTAGCACAAAACAAGACAACCAGCAACGTTGTGATCAGGGCCTAGGCAAGGAATACAGTAAGAATGAAAATCCTTATGAGGTATTTGCTTACCACAGGAAATACAATTATTAACTTTTTCTGACATTGGTCTGGAGCAAGAAAAAAGTTTCCCCAATGGGGTACTTAGCTTTATTGAAGACTTCGGATCTGAAACTCCAACATGAAAATCTCAGGAGTCTGCCGACTGCCACTTGCGAACTGCTTCTGCTTCGGGCACCGTGCGGCAAGAAAGACTAAAGAAAATGGCGTCGGCCGCACCTTTTATACCCCTGACGAACTGACGTCAGGGAGAGGGCGACAGCGGCCGACGCAGGACCCAGGACTTTGGAATTCAGGCCGACTGAGGGCAACCTGCCAGCAGGATTACCCAAATTTAATGACTGCAACAGTGAAACACGAAGAACATCGCCCCAACTCTCTTTTTGGACTGGGGATATTCCTGTACCTCCCAGTGAAAGTCTGGTCTCACAGCATGGAGAGTCACCCCAAATGTGAAATCATTTGTAGGGAGGCAGAGGGAAGATTCTCTTCTGCATTAGACTCATAACAGGATGTATGTACAGCAGGGGGCTTCTTGAGACACAGGCTTCTCTAGGTCTGAATCTTCACCTAAATGAAAAGGGTCTGTCAAAGCTTCAGAAAGAGCATTCCTTTTCCTTTTTTCCTGGTGAGACATCCCCTGCGACAGTCTTGACCTAATAATAGAAATCGGGTCCACAACTAATCCAATCAAATCCTGTTGGGATCCCTGCAAAAGGGAGCCAGTATGCCTAGGCAAAGGCCCTGCCATAGTAGCTCTCTTAAAGGTGGTGATGGCCTTAGGCTTGGGTACGTTCGACAACCTGGCATCTATCTCTCTGGAAGGGTGGAAAAGCACTGGTGTAGGCCAAGGCCTTGGTGGAGTGTCACCAGCAGAAAAATGATCTTTGGAAGCGGAGCCTTGCTGAGCAGCCCCGGACCAGACCAACAAACCATATGCAAAGGCTTGCGAAGAAGCAGATAGGGGCAATGACGTGTCAGACTCCAAATGGGTGTCTACAGAGGCCTGCACCACACCTGCAGACACCAAAGAGGGGTGAAAAAGTACTTCGGCCTTCTTCAACATTCACAAGCCTAGAGGGAGTGGCAGATGGTGAAAGGTTGTCGTCCAAAGACCCAAGCTTTTGTTTTTCTTTTGCCCAAGTTGCTCAACATCAGAACAACCGGCAGACACTATCGGATGCAAGAAGATTCTTGACTCAGGAATTTCACTAAACATTCAGCCCTACACCTAACAGTCCTAGTGTTAAAACAAGCACAAAAAAGGCAACTAGGGACGTCATGTTCTGGCCCTAAACAGGTGACACAAAGTGAGTGAAAGTCTCTGTGTGGGATCTGGATCTGACTTCTGCCCCAATTTGAAAACTTCTACGGTTCCAGGGCTCTGACTTCTACTATACTCGTATTTCTTTGAACTCCAGCCCTAGTTCCTCAGATCGAGTTTGTCCCCTACAGTACAAACGAGACCTAATTATGAACGTATGTTACAATACAGAAACCAAGAACAGAAAAGGAGACAAGACCGTTTACAGACAGGGTGTACAGTAGCAACCACCTGATCATCTCAAAGCCATAGGTGTCAATTTTGTATGTGGGAAGGAGGGAAGTTAAACCTGATAAAAATCAGACATGTATCTGTCTTTATGGCAAATAAATAACTTTTGTATCCAGTATTGTCTATTTTTGTCTGATTCAGCAAAAGGGACAGATTCCCAACCTGTTTTTCTGGGTGGTATCAAGGAAGAACGTTTCTGAAGAAGGCAAAACTAAAGGAAGAGTTAAAATCTGGATTGCATAGCTAAGTCTGTAATAAGACACAAAGGTATGGACTGAGGACCAAGTCGCTGCTGAACAAATGTCACAGATGGGAATTTTCTTTGCTGTCGAATACGCCTTTGATTTGATTTGGTGTGTAAAGGCAAACCCTTCTTGTTACAGATGCAGAAAACGCAGTCTGACAACTATCGTGAAAGTTAACTTTCGCAACAGCTCTACCAAGTTTTGGTTTTGAAAAAGCAATAAATTGTTGATCAGACTTCCTGAATTGTTTTGCCCAGTGACCTGAGCTGACTACGAGAATCTAGCATGCGAAAGGCGTATTCCCCTTTAAGAATCTGGGGAAGATGGTGGAAAATGTATAGACTGACTCAAGTTTTTCTCAAATACCACCTTTAGAAGGAAAATGCATTAGTTCTAATAGAAACCCTGTCCTTATGGAAAATCAAACAGGCAGACATACATGAGTGTGCCTGTAATTCTAAAATCTGTCTGGCTGACAAAGCCGCCACTAGGAAAAATTTTTAAGTTAGGTATTTAATGTCCACTGTAACTTCATACTCAAAAATGAGTTGTGTCAGACCTTGGAACATGATGGTAATATCCCACGGGGGGGGGGCGACTGAGTCTTTAATGGGAGGACGTAAATAAAAATATCTCTCAAAAAAAACTCTTTTTGAGATCTTCAACAAACTATGGAACTGTCACCATCACCAACATGAAAATACAAAATTGCTGCCATTTAAACACTGATGTTGAGATGACTACAGTTTTTTCTGCCGCATAAAACCAGATAAGCAGGTATCTATCACTCATTCACAAAAATCCTTCTCCTTCCAGCACTCAAGGTGCCAGCCTGTTTCAACTCACTCATATCACAAGTCATGGCTCTATCACTGTGCACCAAAGTCAGGCATAACCATTTCATTTTTTTTTTTTTTTTTTTTTTTACTGGCACCTTCATCTTTTTGTAAATATATCCCAACCACTTGTCAGCTAGGCCTGCTGGACACTTTCTGTAAAATTCAATTTATTGTTCATCATACAGCTTAGCTTTTTTCTTTCCAGTCAAGATTGCAATGTAATGCTTAATAACTGTACAACAACACTGCTGTACCAAAAATGTGGAACAAACTGCATTACTATCCTTATGTCCATATTTAATCTCAGTAAATGCAGCCACAGTTCCTTAGCACACGTCTTTCTGATGCCTATGTTGCAATCTTAACTCAGGGACTGAAGTACTTCTATGATTACCCCCCCCCCCCCAATCCAAATACAAAGATAATGCCAGACAGAAATGCAAATTCAACAAGCCTCTGTAAACTGAAACTCTCAGAACATGCTCACAGAATACACCAGCAATCCTGTAACCCTCTGTTACAGTATCTGCACAAGTACGCAATACACATCTGTGTGACAAAAAAAAAAAAAAAAAAAAAAAAGGCATACTCCAAATACACATGGGCATATACATTCCTATGTGTGTATACGTAGATACACACACAAGCACACAATTGATATGCTACTACAACCTTACCTGGTACCCATGCTAGGACTATCTCGATCGGACAAAGGGCGCTGAATAGAGTTAAGCTTCTCCTCATCTGTCCGCCCATCATCATTTTCTATGGAGATGCGTTGTCGATACTGAGGGCTGGATTCAATCTCCTTGGCAAGCTGAGATGCTCGTGCTTCTCTCTGACGGAACTCCTCAGAATTTTCTTTTTCCAAAGGAACACTAATGAAACAAGAAAACTTCAGTAATAACATGCTAAAGAATACTAACTCAGTCAATATCCTTCAAGACACAAAAACAACACAAACAAAGCAAATCAGGAAGACTGTAATGCCTTCAATGACAGTCTATAGAAAGGTTCACAGAAAGAGTAAGAAAGTATTATTTGCCAGAGAAGTATTTGCTCTTAACTGTATAAGAGTTTGAAGTTTTGCTGTTAACTTTTATTTTACTGCAGAAGTTTTTTTTTTTTTACTTTAAATCAGTCTGTGTACTAAACTGAGTGAATTCATCTGGCCTGGAACTTGTGGTGTGAGGTTTGGTTTGTTCTACAGTGTAGTGCGGCATTCTAAGTATTGTTCTTTACATAGCTTCAATTTACACAAAATTAAAAACAAAAACACCAACTTCACAAGTGTGCACCAACAAACAGTCGAGACCATCCTTGGCTCACAAAGTGACAAATTAATGCAGTGGGAAAGATACATATTATATTAAGAATATCAAGTAAAAATGGGGCTTTAATACTTATTCCTCAACCGATACACTAACTCACATTTCAAAACACAAAAAAGGCAAAATGCACATTATACAAACCACGAATACTTTTAAGGTAAAAAACAATCTGTATTATACCTCCCTTCTCCACAGTAAGACAGCAGACATCCTTAAGCCACCACAGATACCACTGTTGAAGTACAAACCCCAGCTATGTTCAGATGGAGCAAATGCAACAGAAAATGGGCCTCCTCACTGTGCATCTATGGCACCTCTAACTCCACCTTACTAGCACCTGCTAACACTAACCCGACCCCAACTCTACAACCGACCTTAAACAATTCTTTCCTATAACTCTTCCACAACAAACATCTCAGACATAAAACAGATACAAAATACACACACAGGGCCCCGAACATGGCCCAAATAAATATGAAATGACTAAGACGAGATGCATTGCGGCAGTTAATTTGTGTGCCACGATGTACTCAAATTAAGATAATACACTTTACACACCTTTGCATTCAACACTATGCACATTCAACATTCAGGTCAAATACAGCAAGCATTTAAAATTCAGAACATTCAGTCTTTTAAATGTAACCCATATAGAAAAAAAATGTAGTGTTGTCGCCTCACAATAAGACGCTGTCCGGTTCGATTCTCAGCTAGAGTCTCTTCTGCGTGGAGACATGCGTGAATGGGCGCACCTTAGTTGAAGGTTGTGCGTGAGGGCTGGCAACTCTGCACGTAAAAATCTGCTGCCAATCATTACTCCGGTCTGCTGTGGCGACCCCTAACCGGGAAAAGCCGAAAGACACAACAACATATACATATATATATATATATATATATATATATATATATATATATATATATATATATACACATACACACACATATATATATATATATATATATATATACACACACACACACACACACACACACACACACACACACACACAAAATCAGAACAATGCTGAACTTCAGCCAAACCTCTCTGGTGTTCCACTGTTTTCTAGCAACACACAGGGCAATCAGGAAGGATGTACTTTATAAAAGTCTTAACAAATCCAAAATTTCTACAAGCACTGACTAATCTCATCAAAACAAAGCCGGTCGTAAAAGTACAAAGCCTCCTCTTGCAGTGACCACAGAAATAAAGTGAACATTCACACCACCCTGCTTAAACACCTGACATGGTAAACATGTTTATCTGCACAAAAAAACTACATTAGACTAAAAACATGATGGCAGGCCTGGATACAGCACATGACTGCAGGCTCAAAACAATGTGGTGCAGCAAGCATGGTGTCCATCTCTAAAAGAAACTACAGACTCAAAGTCTTGTTCACTGGTACATACTAGGCTAATGACCACTGCGGAGTTTATAAGCCAAGCATCCCAACTCTATCGTGGAAGTTTGTGTGTGCTACAGATTATTTTAAGGGGTATACGTAAGCTACGGCAAGATCTGCAGGCTGCATCTATCTATCAGAGACATAGGTGCTAGACCTTGAGTGTACTACAGATTTTCTCATCCACAGTTCAACGTTTCACTTGAATATAATTATGGAAGACCTCTGCTTCACATGGATAGGAAGTCTGTTCAGAGAAGCAGAGTTCTCTAAGACACACAGCTGTCCTGACAATGTGTCTTATTTATGTCGCAAGAAAAGTCTAAATTCGGGTCCAGTTTTGATTTAGGAATTTGTCAGCCAGCAGATTTACTGCATCTTCCGGCTCCATCTAGGTGACTTCATTTATAATCAATTCTGCACACTGCTGTGAACTGCCTTTGAGGTTTTGGACACAGCTAAAGAGAAGACTGATTGTTCTTCGCCTGGGAGGCTATCCTTACCTCAAATTTGACTTTATTGGACAATATGCCGTCTTAGTTGTTTTAGACTGATGAGTGTCTTTATCACCTTGAGAATAGAAATTCCTAATCTTGGCGAGGACTTACTTTCTTTTGTTGTTGTACACATTATGCTTTTAAATTTTTTTTTTTTTTAGTTCTGGACCTATTTCTGATACACAGCTGTCTTTACAAATTTAATGGCATAACTGTAGAATGATAAATGAAACCAATCCACTGGACTCGCGGATAAACTGGTATGCACAACACCAAAAAACAAGGTAAGTAAAAATGTGCAGACCAGATACATGGGAGGTTAAGCCAATAAAAAATCAATGTAATATAGATAACCGCTTTCACGATATATACACACTATTGCTTCATCAGATCAAGAGAAAAATAAAAAAACACATTTAAAAAGACACAGCAACCAATCAGGAACAATGCTATAGTCCACACCCAACAAATCAATTAAGCAGCATATTATGCATAAATCTGCAAATAGATATGAAATCCTATAAGAAACATATTAAAACATAAAAACAGAAACATATAGATTTACAACAGCAAATGCTATACAAAGCAAATGTCAAAACAACATATAATAATACTGCATCACTTAAATAATCAGCGTGATTTGAGAATAGGTTTGAGGGGAACATGTTCATTATGTCCTATGCCCTTATTAGCTCGCAATCTCAGAATCCACTGCGTTTCTATAGTTTCCGTTCTATTCCTAATATCACCTAACCTAGGGTTCTCATACACTCTGTCTATAACCCGAAACTTAAACTGATGGTCAGATCCTCTCAACATGCTTAGCTAGGGCATTACACATATATTGTATACCAATAGAGTAAGTGTTCCCCAATACTTTTTTCAATTTATGATTACATTTACCCACATAGAACGAAGACCATGTTAAACAATGTGCAAGATAGACAATGTCCTTGGTATTACAATTGGCCTTAATGTTAAACTCAAACTTGACACCATTATAAGGGTTAATAAAAATGTTACTTCTTTCAACGTACTTACAATACCCGCAATTGTAACAGGGAAGCATACCCAAATTCTTATTAGGAGGGGCAGGCTTACTAACCCTATCTGGATAGCATAACATCTTTTTAAGATTCATCTTATTTCTAAAGATGAATTTTGGATGCTCTCCTACTGTTTCCCTTATTTTATCATCCGTAAGCAAAACGGACCAATGCTTCCTGATAATATTAGTAATAGTCCTTGTGTCACTACTATACTATAGAGGAAAGGCAAAACCTCATTCATTCATTGTAGCCCCCCATGCTATTACTACTAGTCTCTGTTTTTGAAAAATAGGCTTTGGCTCATGTCTTCCTAAGTTGAACACCTGATACTAGCCCTCACTCAATCTCTCGATTTCTATAGCCTCTACTCCTAACATTATGTCCAAAAGTAACTATTTCATCTCTAAACCCTTCGTCACTAGCATTTAGCATCGAGGCCCACATGCCCGACCCTTAACTATATTAGTAAACACATAGGAAAGATGAATACTATTCCTATGTAATAGAGAGTTCCAATAACATTCTTTTCTGTATAATTTGGTATCAAAAGACAAATCTATTTGTCTAATAACTAACATCCAAAAACTCAATTGCGTTATAAGAATGCTTATAAGAAAACCTCAAAAAAGAGGTAGTGTCATGCAGATATTCAACAAAACTAAGTAGGTCAGAAGGGGTACCTGTCCACAACATAAAAAGATCATCCACAAATCTGGTATAAAAACTAATATAAGGAGAAAAAGGATGTGAATTCAGCACACATGAATCCTCCCATTCTGCCAAAACCAAAAGGATGATAAGAGTAGATCTACTGTTGTCATGGACAAATGTTATTATTCCTCTATCAAACAAATGTTGACTGACCCTAATGTATATGTCAGACTTTCAATGAGTGACATCTATAATATGGTTTCTAGGGTTCACTCAACTGTAGATGACTGTCTTATAAGTGAGAACATCTCTAGAGAGTTGGCCGACTATTTGATAGTAGAGTCTCCATGTATCCCCATGTTTCATGGTCTCCTAAGATCCATAAGGATCCCGTTACACCCTCGTTTAGACTAACTGTAGCAGGGGATGGGTGACTCACTGAGCCCTTTTCAATATATGTTGAGAAGTTGTTGACACCTGTACTTAGTTTGTATACCAGATTTGTGGATGATCTTTTTATGTTGTGGACAGGTACCCCTTCTGACCTACTTAGTTTTGTTGAATATCTGCATGGCACAAACTCTTTTTTGACGTTTTCTTGTAAGCATTCTTATAACTCAACTGAGTTTTGAGATATTAGAGTTATTAGACAAATAGATTTGTCTTTTGATACCAAATTATACAGAAAAAAATGTTATAGGAACTCCCTATTACACAGGATTAGTATGCATCCTTCCTATGTGTTTACTAACATAGTTAAGGGTCAGGGCATGTGGGCCTTGAGGCTAAATGCAAGTGACGAAGGGTTTAGAGATGAAATGGTTACGCTTGGTCATAAATTTAGGAATAGAGGCAATAGAAATCGAGAGACTGAGAGAGGGCTAGTGTCAGATGTTCAACTTAGGAAGACATGAGCCAAAGCCTATTTTTCAAAAACAGAGACTAGTAGTAATAGCATGGGGGCTACAATGAACGAACAAGGCTTTGCCTTTCCTTTACAGTACAGTACTGACACAAGGACTATTACTAATATCAGGAAGCATTGGTCCGTTTTGATTATGGACGATAAAACAAGGGAAACAGTGGGAGAGCATCCAAAATTTATCTTTTGAAATAAGATGAATCTTAAAAAGATGTTATGCTATCCAGATAGGGTTAGTAAGCCTGCCCCGCCTAATAAGAATTTGGGTATACTTCCCTGTTATAATTGCAGGTATTGAAAGAAGTAACATTTTTATTAACTTTGATAATGGGATCAAGTTTGAGTTTAACGTTAAGGCCAATTGTAGTACCAAGGACGTTGTCTGTCTTGCACATTGTTTAACATGGTCTTCGTTCTATGTGGGTAAATGTAATCATAAATTGAAAGAACGTACTAGGGAACATTTATAATCTATTGGTATACAATATATGTGTAATGCCCTAGCTAAGCATATTGCTGAGAAAGGATCTGACCATCAGTTTAAGTTTCGGGTTATAGACAGAGCATATGAAAACCCTAGGTTAGGTCATATTACGAATAGAACGGAAACGATAGAAACACAATGGATTTTGAAATTGCGAGCTAATAAGGGCATAGGACTTAATGAAAATGTTCCCCTCAAACCTGTTCTCAAATCACATAGATTATTTAAGTGATGCAGTATTATATGTGTTGTTTTGACATCTGCTATGTACAGCATTTACTGTTGTAAATCTATATGTTTCTTTTTATGTTTTAATATGTTTCTTATGGGATTTCATATCTATTTGCAGATTTATGCATAATATGTTGCTTAATTGATTTGGTGGGTGTGGACTATAGCATTGTTCCTGATTGGTTGCTGTGCCTTTTTAAATGTGTTTTTTTATTTTTCTCGATCTGGTGAAGCGATAGTGTGTATATATTGTGAAAGTGCTTATCTATATTAAATTGATTTTTATTGGACTAACCTCCCGTGTATCTGGTCTACACATTTTTACTTTACATAACTGTAGAAGGGTTTCTGTGAACAATTTCACTTACACAGGTGTGTTCTCAGTTTGCAGGAGTAGTAGCAAATTTGTCTTGGAATAGTTCCTAAATATTATGGACTTAGCCAAGGTCACAGAATTAATATTTTATTATGATGAAGACAACTTTGTGATCTGACTTTACCAGAGAAGATACTAGACTGGCGGGAAGGACAGCATTCTCCCATGCTCATGAGTACCAGGTCGACTATGTCTGCACAACTAGTGGGTGTACTGATCATCTAGTCCAAGATGTTTGTGTTTACCAAGTCCAGGAATCCAGGTTTCCCTTGAATAGGGCTATGGAAGAGCTCTGCTTCAGATGGACTGGAAGTCTGTTACAGAGAAGGAGAATTCTCTAAGATACATCTGTCCCTTCAATGTGTCCTATTTATGCATTTGAAGTCTCTCATGAATCTGGTACTAGGTTGAATGGTGAAGTGCCTCCATGAAGTCCAAGTACAAGTTATGGGTTTCTTAAGTCAGACGGTGACCTATAGCTTGCAAGGATAAGATACGGACTTTGACTACTCTAGAAGTGCATCGGCTATTGATATAGACTGAGAAACCTCCACCTTAGGTCCTGGTCTCTGCAATTGCTGGCCTAAATGTCTGGAAGGCACTGTAGCCCTCCAGTGCCACAGTGCTCTCCACGGCATTAAACCATGTCTCAATAACTGTACAGATGTTCACATTCTCCAGGGTGCAGAGACCCTGCAGGGAGTAGAGTTTCTTGTTTAGGCTCTAGGCATTGAGCAGTAACACCTTCAGATTCCCTTGGATTGGTTTTACGATGATGGAAGGTTTGTCAGTTTGGCATTGTCTAAAAAGGGCACTATGGAGGAAGGCAATGTTTTAACCAATACTCAAAAGGCTACAGGGGACAAGTGCAGACCATCCTTTGCAAAGCAAAGAGGCAAGTTGACCACATCCTCCCATACTGACAAACATTTTACCTCCTTGGAATAACGTCAGAAATGAAGCCAATTACTACGTCACTTATACTGTGGCATTATCCTTATTGAAGGTAGAATGCTGATCAATGCAATGTACCTAACAGCATGAGAGACAGAGCGCTCCATAATCCTTCTCTCTTCATACAGACTAGGGAAGTACATCTCAGGTAATTTCCACCTGCACGAACAATGCGAGAATCATGCTGGTACTTGTGGTCTAATGACATCAGTGCATGCATGACATGGCAGATCCTGGGCCCTGAGAGACAGCTGTTATTTTCTCCTTATTTAGCTTGGTGAGTGGGATTATCTCTATGTCTCACAATGACATCTCCTAAGATTAAAATATTGGACACTGAGGTGGCTTACCTTATGGCCTTTGTAACAGAGATTCAAAAGGTTGTGATTATATGTGCTGTAATGGCTGCTGCTTTTATGGCGAGCTTTTGCAGTTGAGGATTTTTTTTTGTAGAACAAATGTCTAGGAAGGTTGCTTTTAAGTGCCTCAGCATACACTGGTCTATGTGCTGTGTCACTACTATGTGTGATAGGTGTAATGCTCAATGTTACCAAAAACCTGTTATTTTCAGTGCTTCTGTGTGACAGTCTTGCCTCCAGAGACACTGTAATTGCATCTCTCACATACTTATACGTTTCCCTAAGGATTAGTTGGTTGTTAGTGAACATCAGACAATTCCTACATTGCCTCAGGATGCCTATATCTACCAAGCTGCAGCAGAGAAAAACTGAAAGTACTCATACAAGGTGCCAGGTCTTTTTAGGTGAACTACAAAGGGTGGTACAGCAGGCTCACTTGGGTGGCTGCGCCCGACTGAATTCGTGCAGCAGGCTGCGCCCGACTGAATTCGTGCAGCAGGCTGCGTCCGACTGAATTCGTGCAGCAGGCTGCGCCCGACTGAATTCGTGCAGCAGGCTGCGCCCGACTGAATTCGTGCAGCAGGCTGCGCCCGACTGAATTCGTGCAGCAGGCTGCGCCCGACTGAATTCGTGCATTCTTGTCAATGGCACACAACTAGAGTAGCAACAAATACTAAAATAATAATTTAAAAATTAAAAGACTGAGACATTATCTTAATGCAACCACAGTTAACACAATCAATGCAACAGTGCAGTTAACTAGGTAATAAACTTGATTACTTAAGCACTCAAACCATTCATTTCACAGCCCAGCACTTGCTCAAATCTCATAGCAAGCACTAATTAACCATAGCACTAGACCCCCCCTATACTGTCCAGAAGGACAAAGCTCTCTATTCGTCCCTACCAGCCAATCAGTAAAACAGCTCACTTTACCTATTCAGGCATGTCCAAAGGGCAGTTTCAGGTGTACTCTACAGTCCAACTGGTGAATCTGGGCATTTTGAGACAATGTTACAACTGCCTCATGTACACAGTCAACCCTCTCCTCCTACCACCAAACACTAGTATATGCGAGAGATGCAATTATACAGCCAAACTGGAAGCAAATCTCTCACAACCCAAGTCTGGAACTGACGGTCAAGAGGAGAAGGAAAACACTTGCAACACACCACCAGTCTCACATAGACCTACTAAACAATCACCAGCAAATAACACACAAATACACGAAAACATACTCGGAGGCTCTAAATAAAAATCTGCAAAAGCAACAGAGACCTCCAAAGCAGACACCCAAGCAACCTCCACATCACATCACAAACCATAAAACACATACTTCAAATAATCAGTGTGCCATGCAATCACAGCCCTTAAGGCAAAATAACATACCCAACACACTAGTAATAGGCGACTCTATAGTCAGGCACACTAATGTTCCACTAACTAGGCTGGAAGAGGAGAAGATTACAGTTAGCTGCCTGTCAGCCGCCACGATCCGCCATATAACACAAGCACTCAGGTTGCACCAGAACAAGTACAAATACGACTCTGCCATTGTCCATGTTGGTGTGAATGATCTGAGACGTACCTCCCTGGACTACATGAAGAGAGACATGGAAGGGCTCTCTGATCGAAGCCCAAGCCGGTATGACCCTGACCCTGAGTAGCATCCTGCCCTCACCAAGAATGATGCCATAGTATAAAGAAAAAATTATCAATTTCAACAACTGGAAAAGTTTCTGGTGTCATTTACAGGGGATCCAGTATCTGTCTGCCTGGGATGACATGCTTGACAAGCTACATTGCTTCACAAGAGATGGCTTGCACCTGTCACCCTTAGGCTTTTGAATACTGGGCAGGGCTTTTGCCGCCCGCATAGTGCCTTTTTTAGGCAAGGCTCAAAAGACAAATCCAGCACCGTAAATAGCACAAGTAACCAAAAACTAAGGGTAATGCTACTCAATGCCAGAAGTCTATACCTCAAAATGCATGCACTCGAGGCACTCCTCAATATGGAGAAAGTACAGTTTTGTACCTACCATAAATGTAGATGTTCGAGTGCTAATACAGCTGCAGTCATAACAGATGGGTTCTCATGCCGTCAGGTGGGTCCTCGGTCGGCCGAATTCCAAAGTCTAGGTCCTGCGTCGGCTGTCGTCGCTTCTTCCCTGACGTCAGTGCGACAGAGGTATAAAGGAACCAGCCGACGCCATTTTCTTCAGTTTTTCTTGCCCCAGATGTCAGGTGCCCCCAGAAGGAAGGCAATACATAAATTTGCGTAATAATGCAGTGCAATATAATCAAAATACAGTAGTTGCAGCAAATACATCATAAATGAATACCCCAATCAGGTTGTATGAGGATGTGTTAGCCTATAGGCCTGTCCCAAGAGGGGAAGGAGGGAGGGAAACCTGGACTGCAGCTGTATTAGCACTCGAACATCTACATTTATGGCAGGTACAAAACTGTACTATGTTCATCGTGCATACAGCTGCAGTCATAACAGATGGGTAGAATCCCAAAGCTAAGAAAGGGGTGGTAGGCACTAGGTGGAACTAGGAGGAGCCAAAATGCCCTGCAAGACTGCAGTGGCAAAGCCTGCTCTAGATTTGGAGTATAATGGTAGGTTGTAGTGCTTGGAGAAGGTATGCACAGAACTCCAAGTGGCTGCTTCCAAAATATCCTTGGTAGGAACTCCTCTGAGGAAAGCTGCAGAGGTGGCTGTGGCCCTGGTGGAATGAGTTCTAATGCCTGTAGGTACAGTTTTGCCATGAAAGGAATAGCAAAAGCGTATGCAGTGGGCTATCCATTTTGAGATTGTCTGTTTGGAAATTGGCTTTCCTTGAGCTCCTACAGCATAGGACACAAAGAGCTGTTCTGATTTTCTGAAAGACTTTGTTCTGTCCAAATAATAACGCAGTTGTCTGTGGATGTCCAAGGAATGTAGTAATCTCTCCCCTTTGTTTTGAGGATTAGGATAAAAGGTAGGTAAATGTATGGCCTGATTTAAAGCTACCCTGGATACCACTTTAGGCATAAAGGACGGGTTGGTTCGTAAGGAAACTCTGTCCTGATGGAAGATGATAAAAGGCTGGACAGCCATGAGAGCCTGTAGTTCTGAAACTCTACGAGCTGAGGTGATAGCCAGAAGGAAAGCTGTTTTCCAGGACAAATATTGCAAATCTGATGAGTCAGGTGGCTCAAAGGGAGGCAAGGTCAGTTTTTCCAGAATGAAATTAAGATCCCAAGCAGGTATTGGTTGTTTCCTTGGAGGTCTTAGATTCTTAGCCCCTCTGAGGAACTGTCTTAATAGAGGGCGAGAGAATAAAGGTGGCTCAGTGTTGTATTCTGGAGAAATGGCTGAGGCATGGATTTTGATGGAGGAGAATGAAAGTCCACTGCTTAGCAGCTCAGCCAAATATTGTAGTATTTGAGTTAAATTCAGTTTTCCAGGATCCTGGCCCTTTTTCTCATTCCAGACACAAAACCGTTTCCATTTTGCGGAGTAAACTTTTCTAGTTGATGGCCTTCTGGCCTCCAAAATGACATCCTGCACCTCCTTGGAGAGTAGAGCTTGTTGTGATGCTAAGGAATCTTCCATGTGGCTAGATTGAGTGTTTTTAGCTGGCTGTGAAGAGTTTTGAAGCTGTGCTGAGTCAGAAGAAGAGGCATTAGAGGCAGGGTCCATGGTGGGGAATGCGTCAGGCTCCTCAGGAGTGGGTACCAGTGTTGCCTTGGCCAGTCCGGAGCAATGAGAATCATCTTTGGTCTGTCTGCTCTGGTTTTCAATAGAACTTTGGGCAGCAGAGGAAGAGGTGGGAAGGCATAAACTGTCATTGATGTCCAACTGAAAGAGAGCGTCCACTCTCCACGCCTTTGGATGGAAAATCCTTGAGTAGAATTTTGTCAATTGGTGATTTTTGTGGGAGGCAAAGAGATCTATGTCTGGCCTTCCCCATTCTTGGATTATTTCTGTAAAAACTTTTGGATTCAATTTCCATTCGTGTGGATCTGTCATATTCCCGCTTAGGTTGTCTGCCAGCGTGTTTTCCTTTCCTGGCAAGTACTGTGCTTGTAGTTCCATTTGTAAGTCCATGGCCATGTTCCAAAGTGACATGGCCAGTCTGCATAGGGGGTAAGAATGTGTTCCTCCCTGTTTATGTACCACATAACTGTGGTGTTGTCCGTTCTTATCAATAAAAATACTGGTCAAGAAAGGAAACAGTCCGTGCAGCTTGCAATAGCAAAAATAAAAGGCTCAAAAGGCACAAATGAGAATATTGTGCACTATAAGGGCAAACGAATGCAAAGGTAAAAACCACACAAACCAGCAAAATAGCGTAATATATTTTACTCAGTACACGCTTTCGTCAGAGACTTCTTCAGAATACATTAAAAATCCACAATCACTGTTTAAATAATCATCTCATTAATTAACATCCAATTATTCAATAAAAGTGAACATTAATTTAAAAAGACATGCTAAATAAAAAATTCCGTTGCTATATTTTTATCAATAAGTAATTTATTGTTTTTTAAAAAACATTTGATGTTTATTGAATCATTCAGACCGGGCGGTTGGTCTGATTTCAATCTGATTTGCCACAGAGTCTCCCTCTGTTCAACAAAATTCTTGAAATCACCCCCCCTCAAGTCTGAATGACAAACTTCTAATACTGAAAAAAGGAATTTTTTGAAATTGAGACAAACAAGAGAATGTTTAAATAAAGCATTGTTTGTATCCTTGCTTTTAATGCTATACAGATGTTCACGTATTCTAGTTTTTAAACATCTAGTTGTCATTCCTATATAAAATGAAGTACAACTGCTGCAAAAACTAATATATATGACACCTTTGGTATTACAGTTGACGTACTGTGGTACCTCAATAGTTCTATCCATGGTGTCTATCATAATATAAGGACCTTGCAGAATAAATCTACAAATATTACACCCAAAGCAAGGAAACATACCCTTCATTCGTGTAGTATTAGTTTCAACAACTTGATTATGATTGTTATTCTCTAAAGCTCTTTTAATATTATAACTATTCCTTAACACAAAATTGGGCTGTTCCCCAACTGTTTGGCTAATGTCTAAGTTACCCTGCAAAATTCTCCAGTTTTTTCTCAAAACTTCACTATCTATAGTCATATCTAAAGAGCAAACTACCTTTTTGTTTTCTTCGTCATTTAATATACCTGAAGTGGAAAAGCTATCTTTATTATTTAAAATAGCCTGGTAGTGAGTACTACGTTTTTCCAACACTTCTTTTTTTATATTTTCCATAAACAAAATGTCATATCCTCTGTTAATGAACATTTCAGTAATGAAATCAATTTCTTCATACAAGTCACTGTCTTTTGTGGTCATTCGACTAGCTCTTATGAATTGCCCTTTTGGTATGTTCTTTATAGTATGGGTTGGATGTCCACTCTTCAAATGTAAATAACTGTTCGTAAATGTTTCTTTTCTAAAGATACCACTATGAAATCTTGATTCTAATAAATCCCACCAAAAGAGAATATCCAAAAAGCTAATTTTCAAGCCTATTTCTCCCTTAGTGAATTTTAAAAATTCAACTGTGTTGTTAATAGCTTTAAGAAATTCAAGAACTGTGCCATTATTTTGGATTTTATTCCGTTCTTATCAATAGTTGACCTGGTTGTAGAAGGTCCTTGAAAGCTATAATAGCATTTATTACTGCTAGCATTTCCTTTTGATTGATGTGAAGGTGCTTTTCTTTTTGGGACCATTTGCCCTGAATGCACCGATCTGTCATGTGCGCCCCCCAGGCGTAGTCCGAGGCGTCTGTTGTGATGACTTGATTTGCTTGAGGCTTGCTGAATGGAAGACCTGTGTTTGTTTGACATGCTTGAGCCCACCACAGAAATTCCTTTTGCAGACATGGAATTAGTGGTATTATTGTTTCCAAACTGTGGCTGTGTTGAGACCATATGTTTTTCAGGTACCACTGTAGTTTCCTCATATGCAGCTTTGCACATGGGATTAGTAAGATGCAAGATGCCATGAATCCCAGAGCCTGCAGGATTTTCCTTGCAGTCAGCCTGGTGCAATTTGCTAGTGCTCTGAAGTATTGAATTAGTTGCCCCTGCTTCTCTGGCGTGAGGTAGGCCATCTGGGTGTTTGTGTCCAAACTGGCACCCAGGAAAATTATCTTCCGAGAGGGTATTAGCCTTGATTTCTTTTTGTTGACTGTGTATCCCAGAGAGTTCAACAACATTATTACATAAGCCAGATGTTTCAGAAGAATGTGCTTGCCGTCCGCTTGGATCAGGCAGTCGTCCAAATAGGGGTATATTTGTATCCCTTGAAGTCTGCAGTAGGCAATTACTGATGCCAGGCATTTCGTGAATACTCTGGGCGTAGTAGATAAGCCAAAGGGCAATGCAGAGAATTGATAATGGGTTGAACCTGCAAGAAATCTGAGGTACCTTCTGCAACTTTGTCTGATTGGGACATGCAGGTATGCCTCCTTGAGGTCCAATGTTACCAGCCAAGACTCCTTGCCCAGCATGGGAAGAAGTTGCTGTAGAGTGAGCATCTTGAATTTTGGTACGAGTAGAAATGTGTTTAGGATGGATAGGTCCAAAATAGGTCTCCAATCTTTTCCCTTCCTTGGTACCAGAAATAGCCTGGAATAAAAACCTTGACCCTGTTCGTGCAAAGGTACCTCTTGAATAGCTTTCATGTTTATAAGATCTGAATTTTGCTTTTGTGCCTCTGCCCTTTGATTGTGTGGAAGTATGGCATGCCTCTCATTTTTGGAAGGGTGTGAAAATGGAATTTGTAGCCTCTGTTTATAATGTCCAGGATCCATTTGTCCTTTTTGACAATATGCCAATTTTTTGAAAATAATGCCAGCTTTCCTCCTAAGGGGGCTGCCATTTGAGACTTGCTTGGCATGCAAAGGGGAAAGTCATTGGGTTTGCTTTCTGAAAGATTGCGAGTTATCCTCACCACCACTTTGTGTAGGAGCTTGCCATTGTCTGCCTCTAAACGATCCTTGGGATTGTCCTCTGCCCCTAGGGAGCCTGTATCTGCCTCTTTGGGGTCTGTCTGTGGCAGGAAAGGACCAGTTTTTGGAAGGCCAATTTCTACTAAAACGTGGGGGTTGTACCTGTAGAAAATCTTTCACAGTTTGCATTGATTTAGCCTTTTCCTCCATCTTCCTTAATATCTCCTCAGCATTAGCACCAAATAGTACATCCTTTTGAAGAGGGGCGTCTAGTAATTTAGCTTTGACATGATCAGGCAAGGCTTGTTCCTTGAGCCAGGCATGCCTACGTATGACTGATCCTGTAACAGCAGCTCTACATGAGGCCTCTAGAGCATCAAAACCACATTGTAAGGTATGCTTACCCACTTGTTCTGCACTATGCATCAAATCCTGCAACTCCTTCAAGTCTGGTTGTTCAGGTTGTGACATTTTACTTTTCATTTGTGATAACAAAAACTGTTGGTATTTTAGCATATGGAACTGACAGTTTAAGGCCCTCATGGTTAAGGTAGCCGAGGTATATACCTTTTTTCCCCACCTTTCTAAGGATCTGGAATCTCTCTCGGAAGGTAATGGATTTTTAGCAGTGGAGGCCTTAACTCCCTTGGGGCCCTGTGAGATGGTTTCTGGGTGAGGTAGCAAGAGAAATTCCCTAAGCCTTTTCTTGGAATCTGAATAATCTTGGCCTTCCCAGTGAAGTGTTCCCTTAAGGTATGCAAAGTTTCCCCAAATGAGTAATCCTCAGGGGGGGGTACAGAAGGGATGGACTCCTCCGCATCTGAGTCTTCAAAAGGTGAGTAAGAATGTTCCTGATCATCAGAGTGCTCTGAAATAATGGAGCCCTGATCAGAGGAGGGGGAATCTTCCTCCACTCTGGGCCTTTTGTCCGGTGGGGGCTGAGAACCTCTGATAAGAGTAATTAAATCCTCAGCCATTTTAAGCATCTGTTTCTTAGGCATGGGGCCTGGAGATGGGCCCTGTGTAGCTTGTCTCTTAGAGTGCATGGATGCTTTTGACTTAGTGAAAGCCTTGATGGAGAAAGAAGAGGAAGGTCTGAAGACACCTTGAGTGGAGGTGGACCTGTCCACATTCTGAGTTTCAACGCCAAGAGTGGCTTCGGTATCTGTAGTTGGGGTGTGGGCCGAGGAGCCTGCGACCTCAGGTACAGTCAGGGGCTGCGTAGGCTCCTCGCTGAGAACCGGACCACGTGTAGTCGGCTTTGGCGTGGTGTCGGTAGAGGCCGCGGACCTCGTGTGTCGGTCCTTATCTTTGTGTTTTTTAGACAAAACTGGAGTCGGAGTATCTGACGACATAATATAATTAAATGCTTTCCCAAAATAATGCTGGGCGAACTCCGCCCGACGCTTAATGGTGCGTTTGTTGAAAGTAGCACAAAAGCGACAGACCGAGACGTCGTGGTCTGGGCCTAAACAAGGTATACAGAGGGAATGGAAATCCTTATGCGGTACTTGCTTCCCACAAGAAATACAATTATTAACTTTGTCTGACATCGGTCTGAGGCAAGAAAAGTTTCCCCAACGGGGTACTTAGCTTTCAAGAAGACTTCGGTTTCCAAATTTTCGTAATCTCAGGAGCTGGCCGACCGGCACGTGCGAACTGCTTCTGCTTCAGGCACCGCGCGGCAAGAAAGACGGAAGAAAATGGTGTCGGCTGGTTCCTTTATACCCCTGTCGCACTGACGTCAGGGAAGAAGCAACGACAACCGACGCCGGACCTACACTTTGGAATTCGGCCGACCGAGGACCCGCCTGACGGCAGGAGAACCCATCTGTTATGACTGCAGCTGTATGCACGATGAACATCTGGTGGGATGGCAAGTGGTCTGTGCTGGGGGAGTAAAAGAAACTCTCTGAACTTTTGCTTCGAGTCAGAGTAGTCCTGACCTTCCCAGTGAAAATGTTCCCTCATAGTGTGTAAAGTTTCCCCAAAGGAGTAGTCTTCAGGAGGAGAAGCTGAGGGAATGGAATCCTCAGCATCAGAATCTTTGTAAGGGGAGAAGGAGTAATCTTGGTCCTCAGAGGAGTCTGAAGAAATGGACACTTGTTCAGAGGATGCATAATCTTCCTCTTGTCTAGGCCTTTTGTCAGGAGGGGGCTGGGAACCCCTGATTAAAGAGATCAAATCTTCAGCCATTTTGAGCATCTGTTTCTTAGGCATGGGGCCTTGAACAGGGGACTGAAGTGCAGTTCTTTTGGATTTAATAGGAGTCTTCGTCTTAGGATACGTTTTAATGGAGAGCGTCGTCAGTGTGAAAACGCCGATGGCGTTTCTGCAGCACCGTCTTTTTCAGCAATGTCGTCGGTGGGGCCTGAACAAAATGGCTGTGTCGGCCTGGTACATTCCGCCAAAAGTTCCGAAGCGGTCTCGGGTTCCAGATCTGCGGTAGTCAGGGGCTGCGTCGGAGCCTCACTGAGGACAGGAGAACCAGAGACCGGACCAGCCGAGGCCTCGGAATCTGGCTTAGGCCTGGGCTGTCTGTCCTTATCCTAGCATTTTTTGTGCATGCCGGTAGTCGGTTGCTCCGACGACATAGTGTAGTTAAATTTTCTACCTTAGTAGTGTCGTGCGAAATCAAAGCGTCTTTTAGTAGTACGCTTATTAAAGCTAGCACAAAAACGACAACTAGTGACGTCGTGGTCTGGGCCTAGGCAAGGTATGCAATAAGAATGAAAATCCTTATGAGGTATTTGCTTCCCACAAGAAATACAACTGTTAACTTTTTCTGACATCGGTCTGAGGCAAGAAAAGTTTCCCCAATGGGGTACTTAGCTTTTTAGAAGACTTCGGTCTGAAATTCGAATTTGAAAATCTCAGGAGTCGGCCGATCGGCACTTGCCAACTGCTTCTGCTTCGGGCACCGCGCAGCAAGAAAGACTGAAGAAAATGGTGTCGGTTGCATTATATATACCCCTGACGCACTGACGTCAGGGAAGAAGCAACAGCAACCGACGCCGGACCAAGACTTTGGAATTCCGTCCGACTGCGGGACCGCCTGACGACAGGATAACCCAAGTGTGATGACTGCAGCAGGGTAACACGATGAACATCTACAGCACCAGGAAAACATCAGTTTGGGACAAGAATATGATATAAAAGAACTTGAGCAAGAGGGAGTCTATAAATATTTGGGAACTGATAAAGGATCAGCAATAAAACACGAACAAATGCGAGTAAAACTTAGTAAGGAATACTTTAGAAGACTTACATTAATCCTGAAAACAGCACTGACATCTAGGAACAAAACCAAGCTATAAACCAATTTGCTCTTCGTGTCCTAACTTACAGTTTCGGAGAAACTGATTGGCCCAAAAACGTGTTGGATAGATTAGATATTAAAACAAGAAGGATGCTTCATGCTCACCATATGATCTATAAAAATCAGGGCATATCAACATTATATATTCCCCGTTTTGAAGGAGGGATGGGCCTCCTTGAAATTGATTATATGTATAGATCTGCAATCGTGGGACTCTACACATATCTGCTGACCTCACAAGACCCAAATGTAGTGAAAGTTTTGAAACATGAGGTGAATAAATCTAAGATGACTTCCCTTCTTAACCTAGCAGAAGCATATCGGTGTCAAGCAGGAATGGAAATCAAGCCAAAAGTAGATAAAAATCAGGCAGCAACAAAATGTGCCAAAAAACGAAAGAAAGAATATAAGGTGAAGGAACAGATGAAAAAGCAAAAAAATGTTGAAAACGCATAAACAGAGTTGCAAGTACAGAAAACTTCTGGAAGAACCTCATGTTGATCAGGAACGAACACAGAAATGGTTAAGGAGAGGTGAATTCAAACCAAGAGATGAAAGGTTAATAATGGTGGCCCAAGATAGTGGGCTATGTACACGCTGGTTTACAAAATCCATTCAACATGGGGGAGAAACAGACAACTGTAGGTTTTGTAAAACAGAATTGGAAACAGTTGCACACCTCGTTGCTGGTTGTGACCTACTAATGGCAGAAGGACTGTATACTGAAAGGCATAATTAATGTGGAGAGACTGCTGCACTGGGGATTGTGCAAATATTACGGCAATGAAGTGGCTGAAAAACACTAGAAACACGAGCCACAAAGCATCATAGAAAATGAAGTCTACATCACATGGGATCAACCACTGCCAAAAGTTCAAAAGACAGATGCTAGAAAACCAGATAAAGTGGTCCAAGAAAAAAAGACAAAAGTAGCATTGATCATTGAAATCGCCCCATCCAGTGACTACAGTGTCCTGAGTACAGAGAGACACAGTCATAAAATTTCAGGATTTGCAAGCAGAAACTAGAGCAATGTGGAAGAAAGATGCCCAGATAGTTCCAATAGTAGTGGGAGCAACGGGTCTTATAAAAAAAAGAGTCTACAATTGTATTTTAATATGCTACCAATACATGTAACTCAATACGAATTACAGAAGGAGTCATTACTGGCACGTTGCAGTTGGCTGACATCAAAGAGTGAAACAATACTAATTTCATGAACTTTAATCGTACTTTGCCTTAGGAATGGGGTCCATTTCCTGTCAAGGTACTAGAAACCCAAAAGATTTGGAGAAATTAAAAAAGGGATATAGAGGAATGTAGTTTGGTGGAAGAGCAATTACTCCATGAAAGGGAGGAATTTCCACCCACTGCCATCTGTAACTTTGCTGAACAACCTTCAGAACCCATAGGTCTGACATTATCTGTTGTCAGATAGAGAAATGGAGATTTAGACTTTCTGGAAGGGAAAAGTAACTGTCGGGGGGAGGGGGCATGATCCATTCAATAGTCATTCACACTTGTCAGACTGTCCTTTATGTTATGGGGTTCCTGCCTTTTTGGAACCCCCTTACCACTGCTTCCTGTGTGTCTGTTTGCCAGCATTTTGTTCAGACTCAGTTTATTTTGGTTCTTGCCAAACTTGGACGGGAGGAGTGGGTAAAGAATCCCTTGGAAAATTTAGGAAAGGATGGCTGAAAATCTGAGTGATTCCCTGAATCAGTTTATCCTCTCGTCACATTTTTTTATAACCTCAAAAACTAACTGTCCAAAGGAGAATTTAAAATCAAAATTTTTTTTAACATTTTCTGGGGAACTCTTAAAATGCAGCTAGGCAAACCTTCTCAAAATAGTAACAGTGGCCATAGCCCCAGAAGTATCAGTCGCACACACACCTCAAAGAATGAATTGTGACCTGTGAAATGGAGAAACTAAACCATTTAAAGCAGATTTTTCCTCACAAGAAACTACAGACAAAACATTCCTCTTACTTTCCCAGTTAGTCAGAAAAAAATTAACATACAAGCCTGACAATTCAAAACTCTGAAGATCAAAGTTACAGAAACATACACTTTTCCCCATTCTGTTATTTTACCATTCTTGCCAGAAAGTGAAGAACTGGAATTAAAAAGAATTCATGTACTCACCATAACGTTCCATCTGTGTTGTTGCTTCTTATTTGTTCTTCAACCTATGGGTCTCTGATCCGAGCATCATATCAGACTCTGTCGTATACTAAAGCTGTAAGCTCCAACATCTGAGTTCCTCCCCTAAACATGACGCCCCTCTCCTCCAAATCCCTCAGATCAGGTTTACTGAGATGTAGCACAAAGGCAAGAGACATTACTTACACAAAAGTAATCAGCCAAGCTATGATACTTCAAGAGTTCAGAGAGAAACAAAAGGATCTGTCCAAAAACATCTGTTAGGTCCTTGAAAAGGCAGGGGTGGTGGAGGGAGGGAAGGTTGAAGAGCAAATGAGAGCCAATAACATTATCTGATGTTGTTGCCTTCATTTGTTCTTCAACCTATGAGACAGAGTTCCCAGCTACTAAAGAATTTGGGAGGCTCTCAAGGAAGGGTATTCCTGAGCACAGTAGAACCAAAAGACACTCTGGACCTGAAAATAATGTCCAGCTTATAATGGGAAATAAAGGTATGATGGGTGGACCATGTAGCCGCTGCACATATCTCATATATGGAAGTTTGGACCAAAAAGCTGAAGTAGAAGAAACAGCTCTGGTAGAATGAGCTTTAATCAGAGCAGGCAATGAAAGGACCTTGGAGGAATAAGCAAGTCTGATGCAACTAGTAATCCATTGGGCTAGCATAACCTTGGATACTGGTTTGCCTAATCTAGACTTAGAAAAAGATATGAAAAGTTGATCAGGTTTTCTGAACATTTGCCCTGTCAAAATAAAAATGAAGTTGTCTATGCACATCTATTGTATGGAGAAGATGCACTCCCCCTTGTTTTGAAAGTTAGGAAAGAACACTAGAAGATTAATGACTTGGCTTAAGTTAGCCTCTGAAGCAACCTTAGGAATAAAGGAAGAATTAGCACACAAGGTGACTGTCCTTAAGGAAGATAAAATATGGAGGTTTGCAAGACAACGCTTTCAATTCCAAAACCATCTTAGATGAAGTGATGGCCACCAAGAAAATAGTTTACCAGGTAAGTAACTTTCAGTCTACCTTTGCTGCAGGTCCAAAAGAAGATGAAACTAAAGCCTGAAGAACTAAGGAGAGGTCCCAAGGAAGGACAAGTTCCTTGCAGGAGAACGTAGAAGAAAAATACCCTTCAGGAAAGCCTTGCATAGTTTAGATGAGGCTAGAGAGAAAGAACTTTCCCCAACATGAAAATTAGAAATGGCAGCAGGTTGTACCTTAACCAAATAAAAACTAGAACCAGTATTAAAAAGATGAGCCAAAAATTATGAAACTTCTCGTGGAAGGCTTTTGGGATGCAACCAAAAATTTTCGAACTGAAGAGGAAAGCCCAGGATTACTAGCAATCACTGGAAGGGGAGAAACCAAGCGGTTAACTTCGGGTTGAGGATATCCAGATGGGCGTGCCCCCAGGGGTGGAACAACAGATCTGGAGAAGGATCCAGAGTCCATGGTGCACAGACCAGATGAGACCAAAGGAAGGTGAACCACACTTCACAGGGACAAAAGAGGGGAATGAGGATGATGTGGCTCTTCAATCTTGCTTTCTGAAGAAATTTAGGAATGAGCAGAAAAGGGGAAGGTATGAAATACACCTGGGGGCCAAGCATGGACTAGAGCATCTCTTAGAGATTGTCCCTGTGGAAGGATAAGGGCAAGAAACTTACTGCATTTGGTGTTGGAGGAAGACACAAACAGGTTGCAGTAAAGTTGACATCATTTTTGGAAGATCATATCTGCCACTGTAGGGTTTAGAGACCACTTGTGAGGCATCAGGATGGCTCTGCTGAGCCTGTCCACTAGTATGTCTGACTTCCGCAGAATGGGCATTGCTATGAGAAAGCAATCTGAAGAGATTGCTCATTGCCACAACCTCATGGCCTCTCGACACAAGGGAAAAGAACTGGTTCCCCCTTGCTTGTTGATGTACCAGACCACCATGTTGTCTGTCTGAATCGCAATAGTTCCAGCAAGGAGAGGGGAGTAGAGGGCTTGCAATGCGAGAAGCACCACTCATCTCCAGAACATTTATATCCAAATTGGTCTCTGGGGGGACCATATGCCTTGAACTGCCTGCCCCAGACAGTGTCCACCCCCACCCAAGCTGAGAAGCATCCGTGGTCACAGTGGCTGTTCGGGGAGGAAGAATGAAAGGTCAGCCCTGGAGCAGGTCATCTAATTGCAGCCACCAAATAGACTGTTTGCAAGCCTAGGATATCCTGATACGGGGGTTCAGAGAGTAATGGAGAACAGACCACTGCATAGCTAGGGTCCACTGAAGCACTCTCATGTGCAGGCAGGTTAACAGCATTAGAGTGATTGCTGCTGCCATGGACCTCAAGGCCCAAAGAACAAGACTGGCTTGGGGCAAAGGAATGTCCATAATTTGTTTGATATGGGATCTCAGGCTGGAGATTCTGTTGGGAGTAAGGACAGCTACCAAGTACCAAGGGGTGTCCAAGCAAGTTTTGATAATGTCTATAACCCGGAGAGGAATCATATGGGATTTGCTTAGACAGATAGATATGCCAAAGGTCGAGGCTAGATATAGCAGGTACTCTCTGGCTTGAAGAAGTCTATGCCTGGTGGGAACAGTTAGGAGCCAATTGACCAAGTAAGGAAACACCTGGAATCCTTGCAATCTCAGGTGATCTGCTGCCACTACTATGCATTTGGTGAACACCCTGGGAGCTGTGATGAGATCAAAGGGCAGTGCTCTGAACTGATAGTGATTGGTTCCCAGCCTGAAGCTGAGGTACCTTCTTGGAGCACCTGTTCATCTTGATGTGACAGTTCTAGTCCTGAAGGTCTAGACAGCACATCCAATCATCTTTCCGCAGGAAGGGCAGAATGAACTGTAGCGTGACCATTTGAACTTTGAGTTATCAAGACTTGAGAAGTGTGAGATCCAGAATGGGTCTGAGGTTCCCCATCTTTTTCGGCACTAAAAAGAATCTTCAGTAAAAGCCAGATCAAATCTGGTCTGGGGGAGTGCTTTGGATGACTCTTTTTGAGAGCAGCTTCCCAATCTCTGAAGCTGCAGCCTCCTGCTGACTGGGTGGATCAGAGAGGATGTTCCTTGGGTGAGGTGTTTGGAAAATGGGTAGAGAATAGCCCCTGGATATGATCTTTAACACCCAACAATCTTTTGTGTTGGCTTCTCAGGCTGTTGGGTGCGGAGAGAAATGTGCCCCGACTGACTCCAGAGTAGAGCAGATGGACAATCCTTCAGGATTGCTGATTGGGTCTGTGCGAGAAAGAATCTCAAGACCCGATTCAATGGACCCCCTCTGCCACGAGGGTGGCACCTGTTATTATAACAGTTTCCCCCTCTGCATCTAGAAGAAAGGTCCCGTGGTGAATCGTGGAAAGGACCCTGTGACTTAAGGAACCACATCTTCTTGCCTCCATGCTGGTTCCTAGAAAATTATCACTGTCGGGTAGGGAAACGTATCCTGACAGCAAACGAGGTATTTCCATCCTTTTCACTTTGCAAGTGTGTGTCTAACAGTAGGACCAAAAAGGATTGATCCATTGAAGGGAGCATTAACAAAAAGACGCCTTACAGGGCTGCAAAAAATCACACGGCCACATCCAGGCATGGCATCTAACCGCAATGCCTGATCCACCCACCTGTGAGGCACCCTCTGCCACATTCATTCCTTCCTTCATTTATTGCATTTCTTAACCAGGAAAGTCCACATGGCCATTCTTGAGGAACAGGATTTCTGATCCTCGGAAAACATGAACCCTGGGACCGAGTTAGAGAGTTCGTTAAAGTCCCTCTGTAGCCTGGTTAAGTGCACCAGTTAGTTCAGCGCTCACAAAGCGAAAGCCGCTGAAGCGTAAATCTCCTTTCTGAACCTGTCCCAAATCTCTAGACTCCCTGTTTGACGGGGGGGACAGTGAAGCTCTGTTGGGCTAGCTCATTCATATTGGCGGCTGCTACCACCATGGTATCAACTCGGATCCTTTTAGGCCAATGTGGCCTGTTAGAAGGGGCACTAAAGATCTTATCCGGCCACCTGGGGATCAGTTCCACTGTGTCTAGTTCCTTCCACACCCTGCGGAAAACAAGATCAATAAGGGGATCCACAGGGGAAGACACCAAAGAAGTATATGGGCCTGACACAAAGGTTTCCAGAAACACCAACTCCTCCAGATTAGGGCTTTTAGAAGACCAACCAAGCTTCTGGCAAAGAATTTCCATGATGTCTCCAAAGAAGACATCTTCGGGTGGATATCTGGGGGATCCTTCTTCAACGAGATCGGTGTCCTCAGTGAGGAATTCCAAAGGGGAATCCAGGTATCTCCTTTTATACTTGTGCTTCCAAGGGACCTGCTCGGTGCGGTGTTCCTGAGAGGTACCGGAAGACTCAAGGGGTTCCACATGGGAAATAGACTAGAAATCTTTCTGGGCAGGCTGTTCTGGCGGGAACAGAGTAGATGCCTCAGGCACAGAAGCAGCTAAGGAGAGGCCGGAGTCCAAAGGTAGAGCAGAGGCTCTTCTGGGTGCAGACAGGACCCTCTCCACCACCTCAAAAGCAGAGGGAGATCGGGACACCCAAGGCATCCCTGCCGGAGCTGTCAATGGGAAAGATGCAGAGCCCCCAACCTCCCCCGGCTCCAAGTGGGGAGTCAGAGCTGAGCTGTCAAGCACCCAAGCCCCAAAAGGAAGAGATAGCTCTGAGAAAGTTGTAGCAGACATCAAATACTCAGATCTGGTGCCAAAGCTATGGCTCCAAGAGTCACTAGGCTCAGAAACAGTCAGACCTGAGGTAACAGTACCAGACGGCTCCGACGTCTTAGCTCCAGGGAGGCTCGGACCCGATAACTCTAAAATTCAGGGTCAGATCAGAGAAGGAGCAATAGGAGTGAAAGCAGGAACATTGCTCATGGATCCAGGAGTGGACATAGCAGACAAGATCCCCAGCTGGATCTGTGCCTTGAGGAATTTTACCATCAAGCTGTCTGCCTTGGCTTTGAAGAAGCTATGGGAGAACTTAACAGATGAAGCCACCGAAGCAGGCCTGAAGAGGGCCTAAGCTGCTGCAAGAGAGGAAACTTCTGTCTCAATGTCATGGACTGAGGGGAGGAGCTATGGCTCACAGGAGAAGGGGAGCCTCAAATGACTATTGGAGCCGAAGCTGTTGGCTCCGAAGACCTCTGGATTTTGGCGGTAGGATCCCCAGAGAGACCACACCTGCTGGATGACCTCTTGCTATCCTTACGTTTCTTGGGGGGAGGGGGGGGTTGAGCCTCTGAAGTGGAAGGAATGGCTGAATACAAAGAACATGGAAGAAGGCTCTTCAAAATTAGCTTGTTCTGGCGGTCAATAAGTGCACACTGGGTAAAACCAGCACAGATGGAGCAAGCAGAGTCAAGATGAGCCACTCCTAGACAAACGACATACTGGGTGTCAGCCAATGTTATCTTGTGCCTACAAGTGCTATATTTTTTTAACCCAGCGGGTTTAGGGTAAGCCACAGTCTCGCAACAAAAACACCAAACTGTAATACCACAAGAGGAAAGAAACAAACCACCAACAAAGGTCTGCAGCAAAAGACACTATTAAACCACAAACTAGACCAACTTTTTTTTTTTTTTTTTTTTTTTAACAGAAAGATCTGTATAACTATCTAAGATCAAAACCAGAAATTGGCTATGTCAAATGAAAGAAAAGGGGTAGGAAAGAGAGAGAAAAGCAACCACTAAAAATTATACTTTTTCCTTGACAAGGAATGCAGAGAAACAGCAGAAGCAATAGAAACTCAAAATTAAAAAAGAATATTAGGCAAATATATTAGAAAACACTCAGAGCTAAATGATTTCCCTGAAGAGCTCAGAGTGAAGACAACCCGATGCTTACAGAAATGGGGAAAATGTGATCTGATGAAGTGGGAGGAGATGGGCATCATGGGTAGGCGAGGAGCTCAGATGCTGCAGCCTACAGCTTTAGTATACAGCAGAGTCAGATCAGAGATCCACAGGCTGAAGAGCAAATGAAGGCAACAGCAGATCTAAATGTTTAGCAGCAGTAGGATTAACCAGTGCTACAGCTGCTGGGTCAGGGTTGGATTAGATACATAAAAATTTAAGAGTGAGGATCATAATATAATCTACCTACAGTTTTTTGGAGAAGAAGGCTGACTATCAGGGAAACTGCAGGCAGTAACTTGTACATCTTCCACATGCTGACAGCATAAGAGGCATATGGGAAAGTTCTGGAAATTCCATTTGCAACAGCTCATAGTATTTTCTGAGGGACTAAGAAGCATAACTATCCTCTCACTGAAAACAAAAAAACACTTGCAAATTCTGGAAACAGTCTCACAGATAGAGTAACCTTCAAAGGAAGAATAAGCTACCATGTTATTCTCTGAATCTTGACAAGAGATCAGAGGATAAAATCTTGCATCTGTCATCTTCCTTCCCAGATTCAGACTCTGGAACCTTTTCAGGAAGAAGTATCACTTTTCTTTTACCAGAAACTACCTTATAACAAGGATCAACAGCCTGAATTAGACCTTGAGCTAGACCTAATAAACTACTGTTGTTCAAAGAAACTTGAGCAGGAGCAGATAAATGTTTAGTTGTTGGGTTTTCTTCTGACAGGAAAAATGGGTCCAACAAGTTGTTGATGGCAGTAGCAGCTTCCCCGGGGATGAGCACAACATTCTGACTGAACAGGGAAGACTTCCCTGCTTTCCCTCCCAGGACAGACAAGTGGCTCTCCCTTGCCCACTGAGGGGACCCCAACAGCCACAGAGGACACAGCTAAGCCCCAGTTCACAATAGCTGCATGTGCTACTCCATGGGGAACTGGGGTAAAAGATGACTGGTCAGACAAACCAGCTTTGGTCATAGCACAGTAGCCCACCTGCGGCTATGGCAAACTGCTAGTCAGTTGTGGTGGAAAAACCTGTTACCTTAACTGCTTCTTTTTGTGGTTTGCTGAAGGAACGATCATGGACCGATAGTTTGTTCCATGACCAACCCAAAAATGGTGCTTCTTTCCAAGGGAAAACAAATACCACAATCCTGTAAAATGTTTAAGTTCTAAAAAGTCACTTTCCCTACTAAAAACACAGTAAAAAAACACTTTGCCAGCCCCAAAAGTAAAATAAACAATTTTCCCAGACAAAAAAAAATTTAAACTATTTTAACAACTTATAAAAGTGTCAGGGAAAAGAGACTTTGTTCATCTTTTTTGTTTGCAATGTCAGTTCACCAGTGTGACAAACAAAAATGTTATGAAAGTAAAGAATGGCTGCCTATTCCACAGGAAAATGAAAATCACAAAGACCAACCAATAGATTACAGTCAAGAGCATGAACAGCATTTCTGAATATAAAGGCAGGCAGCTAAAACGACTCCCTAATGAAATGTCAGCACTCCACAATCAAAAAGAAAGACTGTAAATATAGGAGAAGAGTGAATCTCCAACATCGCTCTTTCTCCTTTCAACTTTTTTTTATAAGGAGGACAACCCTTTTCACACAGACCCCCAAACTTATAAATACCAACTTCAAGACAGCCATATCTCCAAGAAAAGGGAATATTCCAGGAAATGGCAATCTTAGACTTAGTATATGCAAGTCGTCTTTCATCCTCTCAGTCTTCCTTGTTTCTAGACTCATTCTAGCAGGTCTTGACGTGTCAAATGGTTACCAGCTAAATCACCTTTTATGCTGTGAACACAAAACAGAGAAGACAGTGCTGACAGGGCAAAGGACAACTTGGGAATGGACAGATATGGTCCACTGTACTTACAAGCAGCCCCATGATGGGCAAGCAAATCAATACAGGCTGCAAAACTAAACAAAATAGATCTTCAAACTGCAATGTAATAGCAAAACTAAAGAGGAAGGAAAACTCCATGCATATAGCACAATGACTTCTAAATCAAACATGCTTAAAACATAGAAATAACCCGTAGTCTGTTAACAAGTTTACTGCATTAAGCATGAACAAACGTTTTTACACCACCTAACTGTACAATGAAACAAACACAAAAAACAGCACTATACAGCCATATGTGCACATCAGGTACTTACGTGTACAAAGAGAGGCTGCTATCATAGGTTGTTTTCACACCATAGTTCTCCTCATTAAATTTGAACATGTCGTTAGCGTCCCAGCCATTTGACTACAAAACAGCAAAAAACACTATTACCATCAGAGCCCACCCTCCTCCTCCTCCAAGATGTCCTTTAAAATAGGAAATCACATCATACAGTAGTCCAATCTATACTTGCTTGTGTTAAGAAGACAAAGTAAGACTGTACCATGTCAGACTCCAGGTCATAATCATCACTGTTGCTATCTCCTCCCTCCCACCGCTGGAGGACCTTCTCTTTGTGCTCACCATTCACTTTTGAGTTTGTTACAATTGCAGAGTCTGTGAACCTGTCTGAAAACAATTAGAGGAGAAAAAAATATGAGTGTAAAGCAAGACAGTTGACATTGGTCATTTAAATCCTCTGCATGCATTTCATTTCACCATCACTAGCACTCAGTGCAACAGATCCATAGAAACTATAGGACACACAGTTAAAGTGATGAAGAGGAAAGTAATGTCACAAAAATGGTATCTGAACACCACTACAAATCTGCTGAAAAGGGCAAGCAAAACTAAATGCTACAAGTTCCTAACCACCACTCAAATTCTCAACAAAATGAAGACGGAGGCAGACAAGCAATGCAAGAGAAATACAGCTGTGTAAGCAACTCACCATAACAGCAGTGTACAAGAAAGAATAGTTGTGTAAAATCTTACCATAACCATAGATTGTCCTTTACTTCCATGTTGCAGTATTCATACTGTGGGATTTTCCACTTCAGGCGACCCAACATCGGCTCCTATACAAAAGATTAAGCCTGGCTGCTGTAGGTGTGTGGGACATCACATGCAGGGCCATAAACCAGGGACCATAAATGTGATGTCTGCAAAAACAGACCTCAGAACTTGAAGCCCAGGATAAGGTGTACAAAAGAACAAGCTGAGGATAAGGAGAAAATGTCCCTGAAGGGCTGTAGAGATTAGCCTGTAGGGAGTGGATACAGAGGTCAAAAGACCAACCATCCGCCTGAAAAGGGTCCCTTGTCCTTAAGGGAACGCCATTTTGAGAAACTCTGCCATTTAGACAAATAGTTATTCCTAGTAGTTGGTTTCCTGGCCTCCCTCAGGACTGAGAGCACGTCCTCTGAGTAATGTTGCCTGAAAGGGATCAGAAGATGATCACCCACAGAGTCTGATGCAGCAAAAGCAGCTGGGGGTGAATGAGAGATCCCTTTTGTTGTCTGAGTAGGTCCACATTGTGGGGTAACTTGTGGTGATTGCCCTTGGCTAGAGAGAGAAGGGGGAACCAGTGTTACCTTGGCCAATAGGGAGTCACCAGCAACATTTTTGGTTGGTTCTTCTTGATCTTCAGTAGGACCTTTTGTATTAGAGGGAAGGGAGGAAAGACATACAGGAACATTCTCTTCCATGGAAAGCTGAAAGCATTCACCCTACAGGCTTAGTGGAGTGTGATCCCTGATGCAGAATTTGTTTAGTTGTCTTTTCTGGGGGGAGGCAAACAGATCTACTTGACGTGTGCCCCACTGGTGGACGATTCTAAGAAGGTTTACCTGTGCAACATCCATTCATGTTGTTGAGAGGATGTTCTGCTGAGTAAATCTGCTTTTTTTTTTCCTGAGGTGGGATGTAAAAGGCCTGCAGGAAAAGGCTGTGACTGGTTGCAAGTTCCCAGATTTGTACGGTTATCCGGCATGACTGGCATGCCTTTGTCCCTCCTTGCTTGTTGAGGTACCACATGACAGTTGTGCTGTCTGTCACAATGTGAAGCAGCCCTGGTTGCAAGATGGGATGGAAAGCTTTTAGAGCCAGCAAGACTGTAGTCATTTCTCTGACACTAATGTGTTGCTTTTGCAGGGCAGGTGTCCAACGTAGTTGTACCCTGAAGTCCTTTAAAACTGACCCCCGCCCCCACCCCACCCTAGGTCTGATGCATCTGTGTGCATGGATTGAGTGGTGGGGTGGAGTTGAAGAGGAATGCCCTGGTTCTGTACAATTTGCTGAATCCACCACTTGAGTTCTGTTTTTAAGCAGGGCAGAAGGGGAATAAGTTTGTCTAGTGGATGCTCATGTGCATCCTGGCTAATGGCAGCATGGGAATAGTAGCTGCCATGAGACCTAGGACTTGCAGAAATTGTTTTTCAGAGAGATTAGATTCTAAAAGTAGGCTTTGAAAATGAGTGGAGAGAGACTCCACTTTGTATGGTGGGAGAAAGGATCTCATCGGGTCTGTTCTGATCCTGGAGCCTAGGAAAACTGTTCTGCTGAGGAAGAAGAGAGGATTTCTGTAGGTTAACGGTGAAGCCCAAGTTGTGAAGGAGAGTCATGATGAACTTGAGATGGGTTTGTGGGGTGGACTCTGATTCTGCTAGAATGAGCATGTTGTCCAGGTAAGGGTAGATTTGGACTCCCTTGGTTCTGCAATAGGCAATGGCTGGGGCCAAGCACTTTGTAAATACTCTGAGAGCCATAGACAAGCCAAAGGGCAAGGATGTAAACAAAGTGTGAAGAGTGGCCAGTGAAGGGCAGAAACTTCCTGTGGAAGGGCCTGATAGGAATGTGCAGGTAAGCATCCTTCAGGTCCAGAGTGACCATAAAGGCTTGGGGTGGAATGGAGGGTAGAAGAGTTTGAAGGGAGAGCATCCTGAAGGAGGGAACCTTTAGAAACAGATTCAGATAGGAGAAATCCAGGATTGGCCTCCAAGGGCCATCCTTTTTGGGGACTAGGAATAGAAGCCTTCTACTTCATGTCCTGAGGGAACTGGTTCTATAGTTCCTAGAGTCAGGAATTCTTTCAATATGAGAGGGAATAGATGAAGCTGATTTTTTGGAGGAAGAGGAATGCTTTTTGTTTTTTCCTTCTTGGATAGAAAATATCATTTTTGGATGATGGAAAGAACCCAAAGATCTGAGGTGATGGTTTTCCAGACAGGGAGGCAGTGGGTAAGGTGGGCGGACAGAGGCAGTTGAGCAAGACAGTCATGTTGAAGTGGGGTCTCGTCTGTCTGGAAAGGGCTGCTTGGTTGGGGGCTGAGAGTTGGGGGTTCTGGAGTAGGGCAGTCTCCTGGATCCCCTACGAGGCCTACAGGAGGAAGGACATGACGCTGAGGAAGTCCTTCTGACAAAGGAAGTTTTAGCTGGATAGTTCCTGTAATGTCTAGGGAAGGGGGACACCAGCAGATGCTTAATGTCCTACAAGTCTTTGCTTTTCTCTTGTAAGTTTTTGAAAAGTTCTGCTGAATTTTTCCCAAATAAAAGGTTGTGGGGCTCAGTGGAGCATCCATGATTTTGGATTTAAAATCCTCTGGCAGAGATTGTAGGTGAAGCCAGGAATATCTATGCAAAGCAGATGCAGAGGCAGCAGACCTGGCTGAGGCCTCTGCTGCATCATAACTGCACCTAATAGTGTCTGGCTACATGTGTATCTAGAGACAGTTTCGATGCAATGTCAGACTTGGTTGGACAGTCTGGGGCGGAAGCCAGCAAGACCAGGTACAGGGCATGTTTAACCAAGTGTGTTTGATAACTGATCGCACTGAGGGCCAGGGTAGAGGAAGTGTATACCTTCTTACCCATTCTGTCCATGGCTTTGCTGTCCTTATCTGTGGGCAAAAGTGAAGCAGAAGGCAATTGCCTAGACTGTCTGTCTGGGGACACAGCAATAACCGCTGGGTCTGCCAGGGGAGGTTTCACCAGAAACTTCTGGTCATCAGGCACTTTGTAAAACCTATCCAGCCTTTTAGTGACAGGAGGTTGAGATTCTGGATTCTTAGAGACCGAGTTAAAAGGCATCTAGGAAGGATGAAGCACTGGAGGAATAGCTGGAGAGGGAGACTCAAGTTGCAAAAGTTCAAAATATCTTTTCTGGGCATCTGTCATCAAGGTAGTATCCCCACTTGAAGTACTCTCTCATTTTGGAAATAGTTTCCCCAAAGTTAATATCCTCTGGTGGGGAATCTCCCTCAATGGAGTCTTTGTCTGGGGAACAATAATCCACAGGTGAAGCAATCTGAGACACACAGAGGAGTAGTACTGGTCTGGTTCTTCTTCTTCTCCCTGTTGAGCAGTGGGTAAAGGGAGGGAGGGAGGGAGGAAGCACAGGCTGGCCTAGGGCAAAGCACATGAATGTAGGTAGGTGCAGGGCCTGTAGGCCTAAGGACCATAAAGGCCTGCATTAAAGAATTGGTAAACGACTGCCAATCTGGAGTTCCTTGAGGCGTTGGGCTCAAGTGTTTTTGTCTTTTTTTTTCTTTGTTGGTGTTGGCTTAGGGTTAAGCCCTAGGGATAGAGGCCTGGGCTGCAGCAAGAGAGATCTCAGTGGGCCAACCAAAGTACAGTTGTGTACCTACCATAAATGTAGATGTTCGAGTGTATTCACTGTTGCAGTCATTACACTTGGGTTATCCTGCTGGCAGGCTACCCGCAGTTGGCCTGAATTCCAAAGTCCTGGTCGGCGTCGGTTGCTGTCGCCTCTTCCCTGATGTCAGTGCGCCAGGGGTATAAAAGATGCAGCCAACGCCATTTTCTTCAGTTTTTCTTGCCCCAGATGTCAGGTGCCCCCAAAAGGGTAGGCTGTAAAAATTATGATCATAAAAAAGCATGCACATAACCTTCATCTACAAGCAAATACACCACATAGGTTGTACAGAATAGAGAGGTACAGATTAGTCCCAGCAAAGAAAAAAGGGGGATGGTGTGAGGACAACCTGGACTGCAAGAGTGAATACACTCTAACATCTACATTTATGGTAGGTACACATCTGTACTATGTTCATCGTGTTTCACTGTTGCAGTCATTACACTTGGGTTGAATCCCAAAGCTGAGGTTGGGTGGCTGGGTCTAAATAGAGTTTGGGGTGGCTATGGGGCCCTGCAGAACTGCAGTGGCAAAGCCTGCTCTGGATTTAGAGTAGAGAGGTAAATGGTAGTGCTTTGTAAAAGTGTGCACTGAAGTCCAAGTTGCAGCCTCCAAAATATCTTTGGTTGGTACTCCTCTGAGAAAGGCTGCTGAAGTGGCTGCTGCTCTGGTAGAATGTGGCCTAATGCCCTTGGGCACTGATTTGCCATGTTGAGAATAGCAGAAATGAATGCAGTGGCCTATCCATTTTGAAATAGTCTGCTTTGAAATGGCTTTTCCTTGGGAACCTGCAGCATATGCCACTAAAAGTTGCTCAATTTTTCTGAAGGCTTTAGTCTTGTCCAAGTAAAAGCGTAACTGTATGTGTATGTCCAAAGTATGCAGAAGTCTCTCTCCCTTATGCTGTGGGTTTGGATAAAAGGTAGGCAAATGTATGGTTTGGTTAAGAGCCACACTTTACACTACCTTAGGCATAAATGTCGGGTTTGTCCTTAGAGACAACCTGTCCTGATGGAAAATAATAAAGGGTTCCACAGCCATTAGTGCCTGTAACTCTGAGACTCTTCCTGCTGAAGTTATTGCTAGAAGAGCGGTTTTCCATGACAAGTATTTTATCTCTGCTGTATTGGCTGGTTCAAAAGGAGGCAGTGTGAGTTTTTCCAAGATAAAATTGAGGTCCCATGTAGGTATTGGAGCTCTCCTTGGAGGTCTTATGTTCCAGGCTCCTCTGAGAAACTGTTAGCAGTGGATGAGAAAAAATAGGGGGATCCGTATTGTAATGAGGTGAAATGGCAGAGGCATGGGTCTTAATTGATGAGAAGGATAAGCCTTTGTCCAACATCTCAGTTAGGTATTGCAAAATCTGAGGAATATTAGGCTCAAGTGAGTCAATTCCTGCACTTGGTTCCAAGCACAGAATCTCTTCCATTTTTCTGCATAAGATTTTCTGGTGCTGGGCCTCCTGGCCTCCAAAATAACATCCATAACTGCTTTAGAGAGAGGTGTGTTCTGCATGATTACATTATCCGCCATGCAGCCAGATTTAGGGTTCTGAGTTGGCTGTGCAAGATCGGATTGTTCTGTTGGGTCAACAAATGAGGTATTAGAGGCAATGTCCAGGCTGGGCCTTGAGACAAGCTCTTTAGGATTGGGTACCAGTGCTGGCGTGGCCAGTCTGGGGCAATCAGTATCATTTTTGGCTTTGCTTGTCTGACCTTTAGGAGTACCTTGGAGAGGAGAGGCAGAGGAGAAAAGGCATATACTGTAAGCGACTTCCAGCTGAATGAAAGGGCGTCCACTTTCCATTCTTGCTTGTGATAAGTCCAAGTGCAGAATCTCTGTAGCTGGCAGTTGTGAGGGGAGGCAAATAGATCTATGTCTGGACATCCACATTTCCCTGTTATCATGTTGAAGATTTGTAGATCCAGTTTCCACTCGTGAGGATCCATGAGGTATCTGCTTAGCTCGCCTGCCAAAGTATTTGTCTTTCCTGGCAGGAATTGTGCTTGCAGATGTACTTGGCAAGTCAATGCTGTGTTCCACAAAATCATGGCTTGCTTGCATAGGGGGTAGGAATGTGTGCCCCCTTGCTTATGTACCACATAACTGTAGTATTGTCCGTCTTTTATCAGTAGCTGTCCTGGATGGAGTAGGTCCTTGAAGGCTGTCAGGGCATTTTGTACAGCTAACATCTCTTTTTGATTGATATGAAGATGCATTTTGTTTGTGAGCCATGTGCCCTTAATACATTTTCCTGCCATGAGCGCCCCACAGGCATAATCTGATGCATCTGTTGTTAGTGTCTGCCTGGCAGTGGGTAAGGTGAATGGCTGTCCCTTGTTGTGGTGACAGGTCTGTGCCCACCATAAAAACTCCTGTTGCAGGCAGGGAATAAGAGTAATTACCGTTTCCAGGCTGTGGCAATGTTGAGTCCAAACACTTTTTAGATACCATTGTAGTTTCCTCATATGCAGTCTCGCACATGGAATTAGTAGAATGCGGGATGTCATGTAGCCCACAGCCTGCAGAATTTTTCTTGCAGATAACTGAGTCTTTGTTGCCATATCTTTGAAGTAAGAAGTCAGATGCTTTTGTTTGTCTGGCGTGAGATCAGCCATCCGGGCAGTTGTATTTAAGCTTGCACCCAGGAATATTACCTCTTGAGAGGGTACTAGTTTGGATTTCTTTTCGTTTACTGTGTACCCTAAGCAAATTACTAATCTTTTTACAAACGCCAGATGCTGTAGAAGAAAATCTTTGTTCTCTGCTTGAATAAGGCAGTCGTCCAAGTAGGGATATATTTGAATTCCTCTGTCTGCAGAATGCAATTACTGGTGCCAGGCATTTTGTGAAGACCCTGGGTGCAGTAGATAAGCCAAAAGGCAGTGCAGAGAATTGGTAGTGCACTGAGCCAGTGATGAATCTGAAGTGTCTTCTGCAAGACTGTCTGATTGGGACATGCAGGTATGCCTCTTAAGTCCAAAGTTATGAGCCAAGCCTTCTTGCCCAGCATGGGCAGTAGCTGCTGTAAAGTTAACATATTGAATTTTGGAACTTCCAGAAATGTGTTTAGAATAGACAGGTCCAGTATTGGTCTCCAGGCTTTGTCCTTTCTGGGCACCAAGAAAAGTCTAGAGTAAAATCCTTGCCCCTGCTCTTGTTGTGGTACTTGTTGAATGGCCCTCATGTACAAGAGGGTTGTAATTTGATTTTGCGCCTCTGCCCATTGATTGTGTGGCAGGTCTGGCATACCTTTTGCCCTTGGCAGGGTGTGAAAATGGAACCTGTAACCGTGGGACACTATGTTCAAGACCCATTTGTCTTGGGTAATCATTTGCCAATTTGCTGAAAAAAGTGCTAGTTTTCCCCCCAGGGGGGCTGTCAAAAGAGAAGTGCTTGGATCTGGCAGAGGAATGTCAATGGGACTGTTTCCTGTAAGGTTGTAAGTTGTCTTCTCCGCTTTTGGAGGTAGGAGCACCCCATAGTTTAGGCCTGTATGAGCCTTGGGGCTGAGATCTGCCTCTGGGACGTCTGTATCTGCCTCTTTGTGGCCTGTCTGATACTGGAAAGGACAATTTTTTTGAAGGCCAGTTTCTGCTAAATCTGGGTGGCTGTACCTGTAAAAAACCCTTAACTGTTTGCATGGATTTCGCTTTATCCTCCATTTTAACACCTCTTCTGCTTTAGCACCAAACAAAGTATCATGCTGTAATGCAGCATCTAATAATTTTGCTTTAACATGATCAGGCAGATTCTGTTCCTTTAACCAAGCATGCCTTCTAATAACAGAACCTGTAACAGCGGCCCTGCAAGAGGCCTCCAGTGAATCATAACCACATTGCAAAGTATGCTTTCTCACTTGTTCAGCTGCATGCAATAAATCCTGCATTTCCTTGTTCTCTGCACATTCAGAAGTTGTCAGCATTTTCTGTTTAAGCAGTGACATTAAGTATTGCTGATATTTAAGCATATGAAACTGACAATTTAAAGCCCTTACAGCCAGGGTAGCAGAAGTGTAAACTTTTCTCCCCCATCTGTCCAGTGCCCTAGAATCCCTATCAAAGGGGACAGGGTTTTTTTGCAGTGGAAGCTTTGACCCCCTTGGGAACCCGAGATATAGTTTCTGGATCCGCAGCGGGGTTTTTATATAGGAATTTATGTGAATCAGGGACCCTGTAGTATCTGTCTGGCTTAGCAAGAGCGGGGGGTAAAGAGTCAGGTGACAGGCCAAACTCTGAAAATACATCATCTACAATGTCTAGAACAAGAGGAATAGCAAGGGGTCTGTGCTGAGGGAGAAGCAGAAAGTCTCTGAGCCTTTTCTTAGATTCTCAGTAATCTTGGATCTCCCAGTGGAAATGCTCCCTCATGGTATGCAGGGTTTCCCCCAAAAAAAAATCCTCAGGAGGAGAGGCTGAAGGAATGGATTCGTCAGCATCAGAGTCCTCATAAGGAGGAATAGAATAGCCCTGTTCAGAAGAGGAATTTGAGGAAAAAGAAACCTGATCTGAAGAATCATATTCTGTCTCTTGCCTAGGCCTATCAGGAGGGGGATGGGAACCCCTGATCATAGTAATTAGGTCTTCTGCCACTTTAAGCATCTGTTTTTTAGGCATGGAAGTCTGAGTAGGAGAATGCTGTACTTGTCTCTGTCTTTAGAGCTGCTTTAGTCTTTGAAGCTGAAGATGGTTTAACATATAACTGTGCAGGTCTGAAGACACCCTCAGAAGCCGATGCCTGCTCAGCGGCTCCAGACCCATCTGAGGGAATGATTTCCAAGTGTCCAATACCTTGAGTATCCAGATGCCCCTTCAGCTCCACATGGGAGTCGGAAGCGGCCTGTGGGACTGAGGTAGCGGGCGCCAGGGGCTGCGAAAGCGCCTCACTGAGAACAGGCGACTGGCCTACCGGAGGCCTCGTCGTCGGTTTTGGACCTCGGATGCCTATCCTTTTCCTTGTCCTTGTGTTTTTTGTAAACTCCGGTCGTCGGCTGTTCCGACGGCATTATATAATTAAACCTTCGGCCAAAGTAATGAAATGCAAAATCAAACAGACACTTAACAGTGCGTTGGTTAAATCTAGCGCAAAACCGACAGCTAGCAACCTCGTGGTCAGGGCCTAGCCAAGGAATACAGTAAGAGTGAAAATCCTTATGAGGTATTGGTTTCCCACAAGAAATGCAATTAACTTTTTCTGACATCGGTCTGGAGCAAGAAAAAAGTTTCCCCAATGGGGTACTTAGCTTTAATGAAGACTTCGGTTCTGAAATTCCGATTCGAAAATCTCAGGAGTCGGCCGACCGGCACTTGCGAACTGCTTTTGCTTCGGGCACCAAGCGGCAAGAAAGACTGAAGAAAATGGCGTCAGCTGCATCTTCTATACCCCTGGCGCACTGACGTCAGGGAAGAGGCGACAGCAACCGACACCGGACCAGGACTTTGGAATTCAGGCCGACTGCGGGTAGCCTGCCAGCAGGATAACCCAAGTGTAATGACTGCAACAGTGAAACACGAACATCTAATGGTTCCCCCTCGACGGTTGTGGCCGGCGTCAGGATTGACTCCGAAGACGTGCTATCCGTGGCTGCAGTAACAGCCTCTTCCAGATGAACCGTCAAAGCTGACAGAGTAATCAGGTGTCCCTCGGCCCCTACATCGGTAGTTGGCAGGAAGTCCAATGGCGGAGCGGCATCGAGAGAAGGTCTGGAAATCTTGGCCTTCTTCCTCGGCTTTTCAGACTGGCAGCCGACTCGGGATCCATCCTGAGAGTAAGGCGTTTTAATTGCTGATTCTCTAAATACAAATTTAGTACGGCCAGACGGCTGCGTAGGATTTTTGGCATGAAAGACTGACAAATGGAGCAGGCCTTATGGCCGTGCTTCTTATCTAAGCAAAACACACACCGGTCATGAGAATCATTGTGTGGTATCTGACTACCGCAATTACATTTGCTTTTTTTCTCAGACATCGACTAAAAAGGGAAACCTACTGCAAACAAACTCAAGTATACACAAGACAGAAAAACCCCAACAGGATACTTATCTTTTGAAGTCTTCGGTCGTAGGAGCGAAACTGTCGAAGCTAATGTCTGCGGCTGAAAAGTTCTGAGGTCTGTGCGTGCAGCTGTCACGTTTACGGTCCCTGGTTTATGGCCCTGCATGTGGTGTGATGTCCCATGCACCTACAGCAGCCAGGCTTAAGCCTTTGTATATGAGCCGACGTCGGGTCACCTGAGGTGGAAAATCCCACAGTATGAATACTGTAACATAGGAATAGAATGACATTCACTGTTGCAGTATAAGTAGTTATCCATCAACACTAAATGAAATTAAACATCAAACCATCTTGTCGGACTTCCATAACTTTTAACCGCCCCCACCCCAGGACATCAGTCGACCAAAAGGCTGAACAGACCACCAGCTATGGACACCCTCTGGCATTGTTACTCTGTCTTGTATAACCATGAAGCTTCACAGTCTCATGAATTAGTGGTGCTTTATTGTTGTAGTGCCATCTGCAAGGCCAAGAAACCTTAAAAACAGAGGCCCTAGCCCTACACTCCACTACGGACCAGTCTGTCCCTATATTTCAACTGAATGACATCATCTTTAATAAGGACCTCTTATTACCTCAACCTAATTCCAAGCACAAATGATAAGATGCAAAACAAGAGGACAGAAAGGAGCAGTCCCTAATGTAATAATGATTCCCCTACTCAAACACCTATTATTGTGAAGTACATCGCACCCTGCAGCACTGCACTGGGAAATCCTGCCCTTCTTCTGGACTGTACATTCAGCTTGTACAGCCAGGAAAAAAAAGTGAAAACAGAAGTACAAACAGTGGTCTAACAAACATTCTGGGCTGATGAATGTTTCATGACAGCTGCTACGGTGGCTGTTGCCTACTAGACTGTGCCCTCACCAGAAAGTACGGTTGTGTTAGGTATTTACCCTAAATGGAGATCTGTTCAAAGTAGCTCAATAGGTAAGACTACTGTAAACATAAGCTAACATTTAGAGCTGCCTTAGCCAAAAGGTGCAATCAGTAGCATTTCGGTCTTCTCTTCTGTTATCTTTAGTACCTCCCTAAACGATAAAGATACTAAAGGAAAGGCTTATTATACACAGGCTTGTCCAAATAATGGAAAAGGTATCTGACTGCTCATAACCCTCTGCAAGAGGTTTCCTTTTTCAAAATTTCTATAATGGACTACATCCCCCATGCCTAATTTTGTGGCTAGTGTCAAAGATTCGGGTCTATATTAAATCAGCGAATGCTGATTTATTGACCCTTTAAAAGCGAAACCTCACAATCTCAAAAACATGGAACAGTGGTCCCCCCCCGGGGAAAAAAAATCGCTGTTCCACCAAAAAAAAAAAAATAAAAAAATAAAGCACACAACACGAAATAAACCAACTTCGAGATCGCACCACAGTGGAGGAAATGGCAGAATCCCGAAAATGGCCCAGTGACTTTTTTCCCTGGGAAAAAAAATCACTGTTACGTGTCTTCGGGATTGTGAGGTTTCGCTCTTTCACTATTTTAAGCGTTCGCTAATTTAATACAGACCCAAAGATTCTTGGCGACTGGCATTACTCGTGTACGTAAGCAACAGTGAGTGTTATAAAATTAGGTCCATCTCCCTGCCTATGAATATGTAGAATGCATGGGTTCCAAAGATGGTGGCAGCAACATAAGCAGCTAAAAACAGTGCTGTAGGCAGTGAACATTTAGCAAAAGCCTGTAAACCACCATTAACTATAAACAGCCATTGCTAGCTGAAAGTCTATGAAATCCAGAAAGTCGACAAGAAAAAAAAAAGTGAAGTAAATGTGACAGAGAAAAGTACAGTTTTGTACCTACCATAAATGTAGATGTTCGAGTGTATATCCTGCTGCAGTCATTACACTTGGGTTATCCTGTCATCAGGTGGCCCTGCAGTCAGCCTGAATTCCAAAGTCTTGGTCTGGCGTCGGTTGCTGTCGCTTCTTTCCTGACGTCAGTGCGCCAAGGGTATATATGATGCATCCAACGCCATTTTCTTCAGTTTTTCCTTGCCCCAGATGTCAGGTGCCCCCAAAAAGGTGGTCAGTAAATAGTACCAATCTAAAAAGTTTAGCACAAACAAAATATCCCTCCAGCTATAAGCAAATACATCACAAAAAGGTAGTATCAGGTTTTAAGGTATTGTAAAGTTTTAGTTAGTTAGGTCAGAGGGGATGGAGGGAGGGTAACCTGAACTGCAGCAGGGTATACACTCGAACATCTACATTTATGGTAGGTACAAAACTGTATTATGTTCATCCTGTTACCCTGCTACAGTCATCACACTTGGGTAGAATCCCAAAGCTAAGGATGGGAGGTGGAGTCAAACAGGGTTAGAGGAGGCTAGAAGGCCCTGCAGAACTGCAGTGGCGAAGCCAGCTCTAGTCTTAGAGTAAAGCGGTAAGTGGTAGTGTTTGGTGAAGGTGTGTACTCAACTCCAAGTTGCAGCTTCCAAAATATCCTTGGTTGGCACCCCCCTGAGGAAGGGTGTAGATGTAGCTGCTGCCCTGGTAGAGTGGGGCCTTATGGTAGCAGGAACTGGTTTTCCATGATGGGTGTAGCAAAAACGAATGCAATGTCCTATCCACTTAAAAATGGTCTGTTTTGATATAGCCTTCCCTTGTGAAGCTGCAGCATAGGATACAAAGAGCTGGTCAGATTTTCTGAAAATAAGAAGTTATGTACTCACCATAACGTTCCATCTGAGTAGGTATCTTCATTTGTCTGCAACCTTTGGGATACGGATCCGATCTCGGATCCGAGCCGGCAACTTCTTATCATAGCATAGATCCGAGCTCCTAGCTCCTCCCCTTACCCATAATCCCCTGCCTACCCTAACTGACCTCAGATCAAGTTTGCCCCATAGCACAGCAGATAAAAGTGTCCCAATGGGTACATATGCTAATAACAGAAGAACGATCATATTGGTCAGGGGGAAGGAGGGGGGGAATGGTTGCAGACAAATGAAGATACCTACTCAGATGGAACATTATGGTGAGTACATAACTTCTTAATCTGAAGTAGGAACTTCATTTGTCAGCAACCTTTGGGACAGAGTCCCCAGCTACCTAAATCTTGGGTGGCCTTCATGGAAGGATATTCCGGAGCACCGCAGAGCCAAAGGACGCCCTACCATGGGAGACAACATCTATTTTATAGTGGCTGATAAAGGTGTGAGATGAAGCCCAAGTGGCTGCGGAACAAATGTCATCCAGTGGAACCCTAGCTTGAAAGGCCGCAGATGTGGCAATGGCCCTAGTAGAATGAGCACGGACTCCTTGAGGTGCAGGCCTTCCTGAGCTCTGATATGCTAAAAGAATACAACTCAAGATCCATCGAGAGAGAGAAACTTTAGAAACTGACTTTCCGAAATTACTTTTGGCAAAGGAGATAAACAACTGATCGGATTGCCTATGATCAGCAGTTCTATGGATATAAAAACGCAGTTGTCTGTGTACGTCTAAGGAATGTAGCTTGTACTCTCCTTTGTTATGAAAGTTGGGGAAAAACACTGGAAGATTGATAGATTGATTGATTGATGTTCGCTTCTGAAGATACCTTAGGTAGAAAGGACGGATTGATCCTGAGGTAAACCCTATCCGGGTGGAAGATCAGATATGGTGGTTTGACACAAAGAGCTTGCAATTCCAACACTCTTTTGGCTGAAGTTATGGCCACCAAAAAAGCTGTCTTCCAAGAAAGAAATTTGAGATCAACTGTGGTCGCCGGTTCGAATGGGGGACCAGTCAAGGCCTGCAAGACTAAGGATAAATCCCATGGAGGTACCACCTCTTTAACTGGAGGCCTAAGGAGGAAGGTACCCTTGAGGAAGGTCTTACACAGTTTGGAAGTGATAAGAGGGCCAGACTCTTGCCCCACGTGATAGTATGAGACTGCTGCCAGTTGTACCTTGACTGTGGAAGAACTAGCCCCCTGGTGAAACAGAGAGGTTAGAAAATCTAGAACAGACGATATCGGGGCTGTAAAAGGGTCTAAACGACGGTGTTCTGCCCAAATGGTGAAGCGTTTCCCACTTACTCCGATAAACCTTCCTGGTGGAAGGCTTGTGAGCTGCTACAAGAATGGCTTTGACCGGTGATGAGATCCCGGGAGTCCTTATGAGGAGTGGAACTGGAGCAACCAAGCCGTCAGCTTGAGGTTGACCAGGTTCGGAGTCGGAAGACCGAGAGGATGAGAAATGAGATCTGGAATGGGATCCAGAATCCATGGTGGATACACTAGGTGAGACCATAGGTAAGGGAACCACGTCTGACGAGGCCAGAATGGGGCAATGAGGATCATCTTGCTCCCCAACTGCCTGGCTTTCTGTAATAATTTCAACATCAGGGGAAGAGGAGGGTAAGCATAAAGCAGACCGGGAAGCCAAGCATGAACTAAAGAGTCTCTCGGAGACTCCCCCAGAGGGGGGATCAGAGTGAAGTAATCCTTGCATTTGGTGTTTGAAGGAGAGGCAAAAAGATTGCAACAAGGTTGCCCCCATCGGGCAAATACTTGCTCTGCAACTCGATGGTTGAGAGACCATTCGTAAGGAGTCAGGATAGTATGACTAAGCCTGTCCGCTAGAATGTTGGACCGTCCCGGAATGTGCGTTGCTATGAGAAAGCGGTTGGTAGAAATCGCCCATTCCCACACTCTCATGGCCTCGCGGCAAAGGGGGTAAGACCTGGTTCCCCCCTGTTTGCTGATGTACCAGACGACCGACATGTTGTCTGTCTGTACTGCAATCGTCCCTACCGGAAGAGAGTTGTGTAGTGCCTGCAACGTCAAAAGCACCGCCCTCATCTCTAGGACGCTGATATGCAAAGAGGTCTCTACGTCGTTCCATGTGCCTTGGACTGTCCTGCCTGAAAAATGCCCCCCACCCCCACCCCAGGCGAGAAGCGTCCATGGTCACTGTGTCGACTGACGGAGGTAGTGAGAAGGGACGCCCCGTGTGGAGGTTGGGAGACTGGAGCCACCATAGGAGCGATCTTCTGCAAACCTTGCTTAAGGAAATGGGGTGAGACAGGAGGTTGCGAGACAGGGACCATTGTACCTGGAGGGTCCACTGCAGAGCCCTCATGTTCAACCGTGCCAATGGCAGCAGAGGGATTGCAGCCGCCATAGATCCTAGGGCCCTCAGGATCAATTCCGCCGAAGGAGTTTGCAGTTGAACAATGGCCTGCACGTGCAACATCAGGTTCCGAAGCCGATCTGGAGTCAAGAACGCAAGCATCTGTCTGGAATCCAGTTTCGCCCCTATAAAATCCAACACCTGTGTAGGGATGAGAGAGGATTTGGTCATGTTGATGGTTAATCCTAATAGTGGAGCCAGACTGAGGAAATAATCCCTGCCTGAACAAAGTAGATGCCTTGTTGGGGCTGTAAGGAGCCAGTCGTCCAGGTATGGAAAGACCTGAATTCCCTGGAGTCTCAGGTGGGCCGCTATTACCACTAGGACCTTGGTGAACACCCTGGGGGCTGAGGTGAGACCGAAGGGGAGGACCCTGAATTGAAAGTGACTGGCTCCCAGCCGGAAGCGGAGAAACCTCCTGGAACGCCTGTCCACTAGAATGTGATAGTACGCATCCCTGAAGTCTATGGAGCACATCCAGTCGTCCTCCCGCAATAAGGGGAGGACGGATTGCAACGTGACCATTCGGAACTTTTCTTTGGGTACCGCCAGGTTTAGGAGAGAGAGGTCGAGGATGGACCTCAAGTCCCCCGTCTTTTTTGGCACCAGAAAGAACCTGGAGTAAAACCCTGATCCGACTTGATCTGGGGGAATGGGCTGGATGGCTCTTTTTTGCAGAAGCTGCTGAATTTCTGCAGCAGCCGCCTCCCTCTGACTGGGTGGAACGTCGGGAAGGCTTCTGATTCCGGGGTTTACTATAAAGGGAATTTGGTAACCTCTGGATATAATACGAAGCACCCAGCGATCCGTTGTTATGGACTCCCATTTTGCTAGGTGCCTCAAAAAACGCCCCCCGACTGCCTCCAGAGAGGAGCATTCGGGTAACCCCTCAGGGGTTCTGCGTGGGCTCTCAGAGAACGGTTCTCTGGACCCAAAATTCCTCGGACCCCCTCTGCCTCTGGGGCGGGGTCCTCCCTGCCCTCCTCTGCCACGAGAGGACTGGTTGTCCTGAACAGACTGGGATTGATGCAATTTTTGGAACCACATCTTCTTCTGACCCTTTTGGTTCTTGGAAAAGGACCTCTGGGACGTAGAAAAGCGGACTCCGACGGCAGACAAGGTCTTCCCGTCTTTCTCGCTCTGGACAAGAGCGTTACGAACGGTTTTGCCGAACAGTGCAGAACCATCAAAAGGGGCATTCGCGAATGACGCCTTAAAGGGTTCCGAGAAGTCACAGTGACGGAGCCAGGCCTGCCTCCTCATGACAAGCCCGACTCCGCCTGCTCTAGCGGCTCCCTCCATAGCATGAGACAACAGCCGCATAGAGGTGTTAGAGCGGAGGGTGGCCATTCAGGAGGAGTACAGATCCCTGTCTCCCTCCGACATGGACCCTGGGGGGAAGCAGCGTATTCCTTAATTAGATCCCGCTGCATCCGAATAACGTGCGCCATGTAGTTCAAGGCCCTCATAGAGAAGGTCGCTCAACTGAAGGCCCACTTCCCAAGACGGTCCATCGCGCGAGACTCCTTGCACGGAGGATGAATCGTGGGGCTCTCCTGAGCCAACTCTTTCTTGGTGGCTGCAGCCACCAACATGGCATCCACAGGGGGACCTCTGCTCCAGTGTGATCTCTCTGCAGGGGGGCTCAAAATTTTGTCCGGACGCTTAGGGATCGGCTCTACGGTGTCCGGTTCCTTCCAAGCCCTAGAGGATATGAGATCCACCAGGGGGTCGGGTGGAGGGGACACCCAAGAGGTAGATGGTCCTCCCTCAAACGCCTCAAGGAATATGGACTCATCAGAGGAAGCCTTAGGGGCAGACCACCCACCCCTGATTTTGAGCATTTCCATGATGTCTCCAAAGGAGACATCCTCGGGGGGTGATCTAGGGGAGCCTTCCCCTTCATCCAAGTCCGTATCTTCGGTGAGACTCTCAGGGGAGTCTATGTGCCTCCTTTTGCACTTTGCCTTGTGAGGAATCTCCTCGGGGGGGCTGTCCGAGAAGACCTCACGGGCTGTATCCTGTTCCACTGGAACTCCTAGAGGCGCTGAGGCAGGTTGCCCCGAGGGCCGGATGAGGGGAGCCAGGACTACATGAGAAGGAGTGCGGGAGGGAGCCGAAGCCAGGACCGGAGGCCTGGAAGCACTCGACAGTGCCCTCTCCACCGCAGCAAAAGCTGAGGGGGAGCCACTCTCTGATGGATCCGAGATCCAACTCCCACTCGGATCCGAAGCGGGGATCGGACCCGGCGCCGAGAACGTCGGATCCGAAGGACCAGTGTGCTCCCACCGGGATGGAGCAGAGAGCACACCGAATCCCTCGGATCCGAAGCTCAGCCCACGGCTCCGAGAGGTCGGATCTGAAAACTCGAGGGAGCCGTCGGAGCCGACGTGCCCAGCATGGTCGGCTCAGACGTGGCTCGGCTCCAAGCGCTCCGAACCCAGAATGCGGGTCGGAGAAGGAGCTATAGGAGTGAAAAAAGGGGTCGAGCTCCCCACCGGAGGGGGGGAGGCAAGAGCACTCCCATCTGCATCTGGGCCTGGATGAATCTCATCATCATCCGGTCCATGTCCGCATCAGACATACTAAAAGTGGACCTCGAAGAGGCCACCGAGGCAGACCTGGAGTGTCGCCTCGATGACCTCGACGGGGACCGGATCACCTCCTCCTCGGGTCCCGGGGAGAAACAAGGGGATCGGATCCGAAGAGGAGGAGATCGAGAAGACTTGGACGGAGAAGCCCTTTTGGCGGGTGGGGCCGATGAGTCATCGGCCCGCCGCTTAAGGTGCTTCTCCCGCCGCTTCTCTTTCCTGGCCTCCCTATCCTCCGAAGCCGAAGCAGGAGGTTGAGTCCCAGTCGGAGGAAGGGAGGCAGGAGTGACCGCTACCGGGGGCTAGCGGGCACCGAAGTACCGGAGGCCGAAGCAGAGTCTGGGGGTAGAAGGCCCGCCAGGACTAGCTTCGACCTACGATCCTTGTGTGCCCTGGGGTTGACCGCCAAGCAGCGCCCGAAGAGGTGTTCAACCCCAAGGCACCTAACGCACCGAGTGTGGCCATCAGCCGGTGAAAGCTTGTGACCACACTCGGTGCATTTCGAAAAAATGGCTTTAGGGGCCTCCGACATTACTACAGTAAAGCACACTCACTAGGCCCCTAACACTCAAGTCACACACACACGCTACGACCAGCGGAGGAGGGAGAAATACTTTAAATTAAATTTAAGCTGAAATCTAAAATAATAATAAGATTAGTGTTAAGGGTAAACCTACCACGCACACACAATCACTCACTCAGAAAGAAGGAAGAAAAACCTTTTTTTCTCATAAAACGCTAAGAGCTCTGGAATCTAGCTGTTGCTTGAAGAGCGGCAAACTAGATCCGAGGTCAGTTAGGGTAGGCAGGGGATTATAGGTAAGGGGAGGAGCTAGGAGCTCGGATCTATGCTATGATAAGAAGTTGCCGGCTCGGATCCGAGATCGGATCCGTATCCCAAAGGTTGCTGACAAATGAAGTTCCTACTTCAGATCCTTAGTTTTATCCAAGTAGTAACGTAGTTGCCTGTGAATGTCCAAGGAATGCAGGAGTGTTCTGTGGATTTGGATAGAAGGTGGGTAAGTGGATGGTTTGATTTAGAGCCACACTGGATACCACCTTAGGCATAAAGGAGGGATTAGTTTGTAGAAAAACCCTGTCTTGATGGAAAATGAGGAAAGGCTCTACTGCCATTAGTGCCTGAAGCTCTGAGACTCTTCTGGCTGAAGTTATTGCTAGCAGCAGGGCAGTCTTCCATGATATAAACTTTAGGTCAGCAGAGAAAGCTGGTTCAAAAGGAGGTAGCGTAAGTTTTTCCAGAACAAAGTTGAGGTCCCAGGTTGGTGTAGGTGCTCTCCTGGGGGGCCTAATGTTTTTGGCCCCTCTGAGAAACTGCCTTAGAAGCGGATGTGAAAATAAGGGAGGATCCGTGTTGTAGTGGGCTGAAATAGCTGAGGCGTGGATTTTAATAGATGAAAAAAAGTCCTTTGTGCAACATCTCAGTTGAATACTGTAGAATCTGAGGTATGTGAGGCTGAAGGGTATTTTGGCCTTTAGCTTGGTTCTAGGTGCAAAATCTTTTCCATTTGCCCGAGTAGGTCTTCCTGGTGCTGGGCCTCCTAGCTTCCAGAAAAACATTCATAACTGCTTGAGGAAGAGGAGCTGGTTGGTTGCTTAGGTGATATGCCATGCAGCCAAATTTAAGGTTTTGAGCTGGCTGTGCAGAATCTGATTGTCTTGCTGTGTGAGCAAATGAGCAATTTGTGGTACAATCCAAGGTGGGCCCTGGGCCATATTCCTTAGTAGTGGGTACCAGTGCTGGCGTGGCCAGTCTGGGGCTATGAGTATCATTCTGGGTCTCTCCTTCCTGACTTTCAGCAGCACCTTTGTGAGAAGGGGCAATGGAGGGAAGGCATATACTGTCAGGTTTTTCCAACTGAATGAGAGTGCGTCCACTTTCCAAGCTTGATTGGTGAAGCAACCTTGTACAAAATTTTGTTAGCTGAGAGTTTTGGGGGCTGGCAAACAGGTCTATGTCTGGGTGGCCCCATTTTTGAGTTATCATTGCAAATACTTGTGGATCCAGTTTCCACTCGTGGGGATCCATGATGTTTCTGCTGAAGTCGTCTGTCAATGCGTTCTTTTCTCCTGGCAGGAATTGAGCTTGTAGCTGAACTTGGTAAGCCAGTGCTGTGTTCCACAAGGTCATTGCTTGCCTGCACAGAGGGTAGGAGTGTGTACCCCCTTGTTTGTTTATGTACCACATTACTGTGGTGTTGTCCGTCCTTATTGTAAGCTGTCCTGGATGCAAGAGGTCCTTGAAGGCTGTCAGGGCATTCTGTACAGCTAGCATTTCTTTTTGATTGATGTGCAGATTCCTTTGATCTGCAGTCCATATGCCTTGAATGCACTTGTCCTGTCATGTGTGCCCCCCAGGCATAGTCCAATGCATCTGTTGTCATAGTTTGCCTGGCTGGGGGCAAGGTGAAAGGCTGACCCTTGTTGAGGTGACATGCCTGTGACCACCATAGAAACTCTTGTTGAAGGCAGGGAATGAGAGATATCATTGTGTCCAAGCTGTGGCTGTGTTGAGACCATACGCTTTTTAGGTACCACTGTAATTTCCTCATATGCAGCTTTGCAAATGGTATTAGTAGTATGCAAGATGCCATGAAGCCCAAGGCCTGCAGAATTTTTCTTGCAGGGAGTTGGGTCTTTGTTGCCATTGTTTTGAAATATTGAGTCAGTTGTAGTTGTTTGTCTGGCGTCAGATAAGCCATCTGGGCCGTTGTATTCAAGCTGGCATCCAGGAATGTCATATTTTGTGAGGGTAATAGTTTTGATTTCTTTTCATTTACTGTGCACCCTAGGCAACTTAGAAGGTGTTTTACAAAAGCCAGATGTTGTAAGAGGATGTCCTTGCTTTCTGCTTGGATGAGGCAGTCGTCCAGGTATGGGTATATTTGAATTCCTCTTTGTCTGCAGTATGCAATTACTGGTGCCAGCACTTTGTGAAAACCCTGGGTGCAGTGGATAAGCCAAAGGGCAGTGCAGAGAATTGGTAATGGGTTGAACCTGCAATGAAACGGAGGTATCTTCTGCAATTTTGTCTGACAGGGACATGCAGGTATGCCTCCTTGAGGTCCAACGTTACTAGCCATGCTTTCTTGCCCAACATGGAAAGAAGCTGCTGTAGTGTTAGCATCTTGAATTTGGGTACTTGTAAGAAGGTGTTTAGAATTGAAAGGTCCAGAATTGGTCTCCAAGCATTGCCTTTCTGGGGACTAGAAAGAGTCTTGAGTAAAATCCCTGGCCTTGCTCCCGTGTAGGTACCAGTTGAATGGCTCTCATGTCCATGAGAGCTGTAATTTGTTTTTGTGCCTCTGCCCATTGATTTTGTAGCAGGTCTGGCATTCCTCTTATCGTTGGCAAGGTGTGGAAGTGGAATCTGTATCCTTGTGAAATAATGTCTAGGACCCATTTGTCCTTTGTGACGATGTGCCAGTTGTCTGAAAAAAGTGCTAATTTTCCTCCCAAGGGAGCTGCCAAGAGAGTTTTGCTTGGCCATATGAGGTTTAAGTCATTGTGTTTGCCTTCTAGTAGTTTGGGGCCTGTCTTCTCCTCCCTTCTGTGTTGCAGTGCCCCACTGTCGAGGTTTGTAGTGGGTTTGTGGCTGTCCTCTGCCTCTTGGGCGTCTGTATTTACCCCTCTGAGGTCTGTCAGTAGCTGGAAAGGACCAATTTTTGTTGGGCAATTTCTGCTGAAGCGAGGGGGCTGAACCTGTAAGAAATCTTTGACCGTCTGCATAGATTTTGCCTTATCCTCCATTTTCTTTAAGACTACTTCTGCTTTAACTCCAAATAGGACATCCTGCTGTAAGGGAGCATCTAGTAACTTTGCTTTAACATGATCAGGCAGAGTTTGTTCCTTTAACCAAGCATGCCTACGTATAACAGACCCAGTAACAGCTGTTCTACATGAAGCTTCCAAGGAATCAAATCCACATTGTAAAGTATGTTTGCCCACCTGTTCAGCTGCATGCAACAGATCATGCATTTCCTTCAATTCAAACTGTTGAGTGTGTGTGCTCATCTTTTGTTTTATTTGAGACATTAGAAATTGCTGGTATTTTAGCATGTGAAACTGACAATTTAGTGCTCTCATAGCTAGAGTGGCTGAGGTGTAAACCTTCTTCCCCCACCTGTCTAGTGCTCTGGAGTCCCTTTCAGAGGGTACAGGATTTTTTGCCATAGAAGCCTTAGCCCCTTTGGGACCCAGGGAGATGGTCTCTGGGTCAGCAACAGGGCTTTTATAAAGGAATTTGTGGGAGTCAGGCACTCTATAATATCTGTCTGGTTTGGCTGGAGCAGGAGGCAGAGAATCTGGATTTAAACTAGATTCTAAGTAAACATCATCCACAACGTCTAAAACTGGGGGGTAGCAAGTGGTCTGTGCTGGGGGAGTAAAAGAAACTCTCTGAGCCTTTTCTTTGAGTCAGAGTAGTCCTGACCTTCCCAGTGAAAATGTTCCCTCAGTGTGTAAAGTTTCCCCAAAGGAGTAGTCTTCAGGGGGAGAAGCTGAGGGAATGGAATCCTCAGCATCAGAATCTTCATAAGGGGGAAAGGAGTAATCTTGTTCCTCAGAGGAGCCTGAGGAAATAGACACTTGATCAGAGGAGGCATAATCTTCCTCTTGTCTAGGTCTTTTGTCGGGTGGGGGTTGGGGGCCACACTGATTAAAGAGATCAAATCTTCAGCCATTTTAACCATCTGTTTCTTAGGCATGGGGCCTTGAACTGGAGACTGAAGTGCAGTCTTTTTTGGTTTAACAGGAGTCTTAAGCTTAGGATTCGTTTTTATGGTGAGTGTCGTCGGTCTGAAGACACCTTCAGAAACCAAAGGTGTTTCTGCAGCACCGGCTTCTCTTTCTGCAATGTCGTCGGTAGGCCCTAAAGAAAATGGCTGCGTCGGCCTAGAACTCTTCGCCACAGGATCCGAAGCGGTCTCGGGTTCAAATTCTGCGGTAGCCAGGGGCTGCGTAGGCGCCTCACTGAAAACCGGTGAACCGGAGACCGGCCCAGCCGAGACCTCGGAGTCTGGCTTGGGTCTAGGCAACCTGTCCTTATCTTTGCGTTTTTTTGTGCATGCCGGTAGTCGGTTGCTCCGACGGCATAGTGTAATTAAATTTTCTACCGAAGTAGTGTCGTGTGAAATCAAAGCGTCATTTTATAGTTCGCTTATTGAACCTAGCACACAAGCGACAACCAGCGATGTCGTGGTCTGGACCTAGGCAATGTATACAATAAGAATGAAAATCCTTATGAGGTATTTGCTTCCCACAAGAAATTTTATTTATTTTATTTTATTTTACATTTGTTTACCGGGCTAGTCTAACTGGATACATTTCCATTTTCAGTAGAGGCCCGGGGAGAAAAGCTCCTAGGTAATACAATGAATTTAACACAATTCTATCTGTGGATATATAAGACAAATACATCTATTTACAGTGCCATTTACAGGTAATCATAGTAAAAAAAAAAAATAACAGTGTCGAATACAGGCATGACAAAGGATGCAGTTAAAACCCAAAATTTACAGTATAGAATACAGTCATAGCAGAAGAAAGTAATATAGCTTAGGAGTTCTAGAGATGGTAAGTAGAACTAGTTTTATAAGGAAGAAGTTTCTTTAGAAGAGTAGGTGGGATGGGAAGATCAGAGTATTTAGTGACTCGAGCTAGTCAGGTTTGGAGCATGGGCATAGCCAGTGAGTTTTGAGATGCACTTTCAGATTGTTTTTGAAGCAGGAAAGTGAGGGAAGTGTGGAGAGATCGTTTGGTAGGAGATTCCACGCTTTTCCAACTATATTAGAAAAAAGTGAGTCACCACCCTTGTTGTATGTTTTAGTAGTATGTGCTAGGAGTTTCTGAGAAGACCTTAAGGAATCTAGGTTTTTATAGGGAGTGATTAGTGTGGAAAGTGGTGACCAAAATACAATTGTTAACTTTTTCTGACATCGGTCTGAGGCAAGAAAAGTTTCCCCAACGGGGTACTTAGCTTTATTGAAGACTTCGGATCTGAAATTCGACTTCGAAAATCTCAGGAGTCGGCCGACCGGCCGTTGCAAACTGCTTCTGCTTCGGGCACCATGCGGCAAGAAAGACTGAAGAAAATGTTGTCAGATGCATCATATATACCCCTGGCGCACTGACATCAGGGAAGAAGAGACAGCAACCGACGCCAGACCAAGACTTTGGAATTCAGGCCGACTGCGGGACCGCCTGACGACAGGATAACCCAAGTGTGATGACTGCAGCAGGGTAACACGAACATCTGTAAAACCTCACAGGGCAACTGAAAACAGTGCAGTAGATAAGAACAAGAAAAAGCAGATGGTAATGGAAGCAGGAGAAAACTCTTCAGTCACCCTGGTGAGAAAAACTGACGAAATGCATTCCAAGATTTTCAAGATAACTGGATATACCTTTTAAATAGACAAAAAAAAAATGACTAAGAAATAGAAGTTTAAACCATATAATCCGAGGAAACGGTACGGATGCAATCTGATGAAAAGGAGATGAAAGAAAAATAAATGGTGGAATGGCAATTAAAATATGAACACATGTTGCAAAAACAGTTTAACTCGAGATGAGGTCAAGGTGCGACAACTTGAGGTTTGTAGCAGTACTTGAACAAACTGAAGGGATGGACTGTAAAGACTGAGAAAACGCCTCATAATATGGACTGGACTTTGTATTGATATTAGAACAGGCCACACAGAGTAAATATTCCCAATGAGAGACTCAGAAAGCAGCTGAGCCCTATACCGGTTAAACTACAAATATATCAGCTAAAGGGGAAAACAATTTCTATTTCTGATGGAAGGGAAAAAACCTTAAAAGTTGGAAAAACAATGGTTTACGCAGAAAATTATTTCACATTACAGACAGAAATGCTTTTCTTCCTTCCATATGATTGCAGAGATACTCATTTTAAGTTACTGCAACTGGCTTCATCTCAAGTCTTCTATAGATTAACAACTTTCACAGACCCCCTAGCAACTTGGAAATGTAGAGAATGCCTGTGTTTTTTAGCTGTGGGGGTGTGGAGGGAGGTATCCTTCAGGTCCAAATCCATGACCATGCAATACAGAATTAGGGGAAGAAGTTCTTGGAAAATAAGCATTCTAAATTTTGGAAGTAGGAATTTGTTTAGCTTTTAAGAGATTTAAGATAGGTGTCCATGAGCTCTTCTTTCATCAGATCAGAACAACCTTGAATAAATCCCTCTTCCTATACCACTTTGATGTACTGGCTCTATGGATCACTGAACCACCAGTTCTTGGTTTCCAATCGGAGCTTGAATTTGTTGGTCTTTTGGAATGGGAGGAATGCCTGAGTGTTGGAGTTTTTGCAAAATGCATTCTGTATCCTGATGTTTCCTGGTTTAATAACCACATGATTTGGAAAATGTTGACCTAGCTGGGATAAAAAAATTAAAAATGGACAGTCTTCCCCCTAGCTTTTCTGAGAAGGACAGATGGGAGAGGAGGTTTGGAGTGGGATTTTCAGGGGAGAAGGGGAAGTGATCCACTGAGCTGTTCACTGCTAGGTCCATGGGTCTGGGACTCACCAGGGCTGGTCTTAGGGATGGCTTCCCACTATTTGGAAAATGTTCTCTGCCTAGCCTTTCTACTCTTATTTTTGGTCTGAATATTTTGTCAGCTTTGGTCTGAAAGGCAGGAAAGGACAACATCTTAGGGTAATTTCTACTGAACCTAGGTGGAGGGACCCTGTAGAAAGCCCTTTACAGTCAGTATAGTCTTTGCCTTTTCCAGTTTAAGGTTACGTTGAGCTTGAGGTCCAAAAAGGAAATCTGTGTGTGTGTATGTGTGTGTGTGTGTGTGTGTGTGTGTGTGTGTGTGTGTGTGTGTGTGTGTGTGTGTGTGTGTGTGTGTGTGTGTGTGTGTGTGTGTGCATGCGTGTGCGTGTGTGTCTCAATAACTTCGGCTTTTACATAGTCTGGAAGGGAACTGTCTCTTAGCCAGGCATGCCTTCTGACTGATGACCCTATGGCAGCTGCCCAGCTAAATGCATCAAAGCCACGCTTATCCTCGATTCTTATTGTCTGTTTTGCTTGATCCAGAACTCTATCCTGGGTTTTCAATCATATGAAACTGGTAGTTCAAGGTTTTCATGGCAAGAGTAGCTGAAGTGTACCCTTTCTCATCAAATAAAGACACTACTCCCCTCTGATTTTGCAAAGCGTTCCTAAGAACAGCTCTGGATTCCCCTGGATTCTGAGCCCACCACCTCAAGATCTACCACTGGATTCCTATACCGGTGCTTGCGGGACTCAAACACTCTGTAAAACTGATCTGGGACAGGGGGTTGAGAGTCACCCTGCAGGGATGTGTGCTGAATCACATCAACCACCACTTCCAACACTGGAGGATTAC